>NC_037681.1:106154343-106186294 GCF_003255815.1 Theropithecus gelada
GGAGTCTTGCTCTGTCGCCTAGGCTAGAGTACAGTGGCACGATCTCGGCTCACTGCAGGCTCTGCCTCCCGGGTTCACGCCATTCTCCTGCCTCAGCCTCCCGAGTAACTGGGACTACAGGCGCCCACCACCACACCCGGCTAATTTTTTTTTTTTTTTTTTGTATTTTTAGTAGAGACAGGGTTTCACCATGTTAGCCAGGATGGTCTCGATTTTCTGACCTTGTGATCCACCTGCCTCGGCCTTCCAAAGTGCTGGAATTACAGGCGTGAGCCACCGTGTCCGGCCTTCTTTGAGATTTTCTTCTGCTCAGCGTCCCATGAATAAAATTCAGTTAGAAATTGGAATATACTGTTGTTGTGTAGCCGCATGCCCCCACAGTGGAGGCACTTGAAATGATCTTCAAATTGTAGTGTCCACTATAGCCCCTTGAGGAGTTTCTAAAAACTACACATACACCTTCCCGCACCCAGATGTGCTGGTGCAGCGGCTCTGGAAGAGGGCTCAAGAACGCACCTCTCAGCCAGCCCGCAAAGGCATTTCCACCTTAGTGGCTCTCCGGGAAGGGGCCCTGCCTCTGGATGTCTTGGGAATTAAGTCACATTGTCGTTCTGCTTCCATCTCGAACTTGCAATTCACGTCACCCTCCTGAGCCTCAGTTTTCTGACCCATGGAACAGAGAAAATATCCACCTGCCTTCCTCACCCCGTGTTATGTGGACTAATTGAGATGACTGGAAAAAAATCTCTGCAAACCACTCAGTCTTCTCAGGTTGTAAGGGAGAACTATGATGATTTGTGCTGTTTTACCAGCTGAGGACTCCACTGGAGTCCTACCATGTGTCCTATCATGTGATGCTACGAGAGGTGCTCAGCTTCTCTGATTATGAAAGGAAAAATTTGGATGCAGTGGTTTTTTACCCTGTCTGCCCATTAGAATCACCTGCCAATACCTGGGCCCACCTCTGGAGATCCTGCTCCAAAAGGTCTGGAGTGGAACAGGCATCAGCTTGTTTGAAGATGCTTCCTGAATGATTCTCACATGCAGCCGAGGCTGTACCACAGGCTAGGTGATCAGGAAGGCCTCTGTCAGCTCTAAAAATATTCCAAGTCCTGCGGGGATTGCCAGGCCAGAGACACAGATGGTAGTACCGGATGGGCTGGGGCTATCACAGCAGTTCTCGGCTTCCCCAGCTCTGCTCAGCTCTAGCCAGATCCTCTTCCCAGCCAGCAGGGTCCCCAGTTCACCGTGGCATGAGCAGCTCAGACTGTAAGAGGTCACAGCTGTGCACCTGGCAGACGGCCCCAACACACTGATCCGTGCAGCCTTCTGAGACATCAGCTGCGGGTGGGCTGGGGGGTCAGCTGTCTGGGGGCCAGCTTAGTGCTGAAGCATTTGCAAGCATTGGGGAGTGGGGACTTCCAGCCAGGAGGTGCTGCATTTGAAAAAAAAAATGTTTAAAAAAGTTTCCTGGCTTCATTAAAAAACACATGATAATTATTAAAAACTTCAACAACGGCCAGGTGCAGTGGCTCATGCCTGGAATCCCAAAACTTTGGGAGGCCGGGGCGGGTGGATCATGAGATCAGGAGATTGAGACCATCCTGGCCAACATGGTGAAACCCTGTCTCTACTAAAAATACAAAAATTAGCTAGGTGTGGTGGTGCATGCCTGCAGATACTCAGGAGGCTGAGGGAGGAGAATCACTTGAACCCAGGAGGCGGAGGTTGCAGTGAGCTGAGATCACGCCACTGCACTCCAGCCTCGCCGACAGAGGGAGACTCCAACTCAAAAAAACAAACAACCAAAAACACAGAGAAATCTTCAACAGCACAGAACAAGGTAAAAAAGGAACAACAAAAATATCACATGGTACACCACCATTTAGCAATAATCTCTGTTTACACTTGATAATACTTCCAAATGTCCGTGTATGTCATGGCCCTGACAGTTACCTTGTTGAGTGTTTACTCCAGGGCAGGAAAAAGCTAAGACCTGACTTCATGAAACTGCCACAGGACACAGGATGGCGGGGACTCCTATGACTCCCTTCCCATGGGTTGAAGAAATAGGGTGAGGAACCTGCCCAAGGTTACATCTGGAAGGTGCTGGACTTCAAGCCCAAATCTGTCCAGCTCCAGTGTTCTAATACTAATTCCTACCAAGTGCTAAAGTAGTGGCAGGTTATATTATAGAAATTGTCTTTCAAAAGAGTGAGTTCTGGGTCCTTTTTCACTTAAGGTCTCCTGACCTTTCACCAAAATCATCAAAATGCTTTTGTTTGTTTGTTTGTTTCACCAGTGATCAAAGAAAAGCAAATCAGCCAGCTGCAGTGGCCCATGCCTGTAATCCCAGCACTTTGGGAGGCTGAGGAGGGAGAATCGCTTGAGCGCAGGAGTTAGAGACCAGCCTAGGCAATACAGTGAGACCCCCATCTCTACAAAAAATAAAACATTAGCCAGGTATGGTGGTGTGTGCCTATAGTCCCAGCTACTTGGGAGGCTAAGGCGGGAGGACTGCTTGAGCCCAGGAGATCAATGCTGCAGTAAGCTATGATTGCATCACTGAATCCCAGCCTGGGTGACAGAGAAACCTGCTGTCTCAAAAAATAGGGAAAATATCATTTTTTCACATATCACATTGGCAACATTTTAACATAAAACAAGATACATATGAAGAGTTTTAAATGAATGTTCAAATACCTTGATTCAGTAATTTCATATCAAGGAACCTATTCTAAGAAGACAGAGAGGTAGTGGAAGATTTATTCATAAAAATATTCATTGTGACATTATTCAGAGCTGTGAAAATTGCTGTGGAAAATAATTTGAATGTATAACACGCAACTTCAGAAAATTATGCCAGCACAAAATATCATACTAGAAAGTATATTTAAGGCTGGACATGGTGGCTCACACCTGTAATCCCAGCACTTCGGGAGGCCAAGGCAGGCAGATCACCAGAGGTCAGGAGTCTGAGACCAGTCTGGCCAACATGGTGAAACCCCGTCTCTACTGAAAATACGAAAATCAGCCAGGTGTGGTGGCAGGCGCCTGTAATCCCAGTTACACGGGAGGCTGAGGCAGGAGAATCACTTGAACCGTGGAGGCAGAGATTGCAGTAAGCTGAGGTCGTGCCATTGCACTCCAGCCTAGGTGACAAGAGCAAAACTCCATCTCAAAAAAAAAAAAAAAAAAGTATATTTAATAGCACACAAAAATATTTCCAGTATATGTAAAGTGGAAAAAGTAGGATATGGTTCTGATTTGGTGACATTTGTAAAATAAATCCATATAAATTAAACAACATTTCAGTCTTCTTATTACCTAGTAATGTGAAAAGGAAAGGGAAGCTTAGGGTATGGTCAGGACAGGTTGCATTCAAATATTGGCTTGTGGCATACTCACAATTCCTTCTGTAGGTGTGGGGGCCTGCCCAGAAATAGGCAGCTAAATAGATTTCAGAAGAGAGCTCTATACGGGCCAGAAGGCATCTGCCTCCCAAAGTGTTAAGATCCTGAGTCAGGGCATAACAAAACAAACAAACAAACAAAAAACCCACAAAACAAAAAATGGTTTCAGACATGGACCCCAAAGCAATAGTGCCAAGGCCATAGGATCCAAATTACAGATATCAATGTACAAGCAAGTTGCTTCTCCTACCAGTAACAATGAGGCACAGCTCCCTGGTGCGTAGCAGAAGGCTGTCTTTACTTAATGATTGCTATGGCTTGAATGTGTCCCCCAGAAAGTATGTGTTGGAAATGTAATCCCCAGTGTAGCAGTATTGGGAGATGGGGTTCAATGGGAGTGGTTTAGATCATAAGGGCTCCACCCTTATGAATAGATTAATGCCAATTTTAAAAGAGCTAGACATTGCAAATTCAAGCTCTTGCCTTGTCTCACCATGTGATGCCTTCAGTCATGTTATGATGCAGCAAGAAACCCTCACCAGATGCATCCCTCAATCTTGGACTTCCCAGCCTCCAGAATCATGAACCAAATAAATTTCTGTTTGTTACAAATTAGCCAGTGTGTGGTATTCTGTTATAGCAGCACAAAACAGACTAAGACAACAATGGCTAGTGACACTCTGAGCAAGGCTGGGAGGCCAGGGTTTGCAAATATGAATAGGAACAGCCTAGAAGGACAGTCCAATGTTACCAACACTTATCTCTGAGTGGTGGGATTAACCAATTATTTTTCACTTTTTACATTTCTGTTTTTTCTAAATTTTTTTGTCCTAAATACATATTACTTTTTGAAAATTCTTATCAAGAAAAATGTTAAACATACCAAAAGTAAAGAGACTAAAAAAAATTAATCTTCCTCTGTCCATCACTAAGTTTTGGCTATTCTCAACATTCTGTCAAACCTGTTTTATCTCTCCACACCCCAATTTTGTTTTTTCGTCAGTATTTTGTTTTATTTTATTGGGACAGGGTCTCATTCTGCCACCCAGGCCAGAGTGCAGTGGCACAATCATGGCTCACTTGAAGCCTCAACCTCTCTGGCTCAAGAAATCCTCCCACCTCAGCCTCCCAAGTAGCTGGGACTACAGGCACATGTCATCATGCTTGGTTAATTATTTATTTATTTTTAGAGACAAGGTCTCACTACGTTGCCCAGTTTGGTCTTGAACTCCTGGCTTCAAGTGATCATCCCTTGCCTCAGCCTCCCAAAGCTGTGGGATTATAGGCATGAGCCACTGTGCCTGGACTTTTCCTGGATTTAAAAACAAATCCTAATTTTTTCATGTGAGGCCAGCAAAGCCCCCTCAAGTTGTCTCCTATGTCCTTTTCAAATGACTTCATTGGTCTTTGACAGTTTCTGTGCTTCCTGGCACAACAAGATATTCCTGCTAGTGCTAGATATTTTTAAATGGTCACAAATTCCTCGCATTCCTGTATGCAGGCTTCTTTGCAATATGACTTTGCAACTTAGAGTTGAATGGACTCTCGAACAATATGCAGCAGGAGAAATGGGAGGATTTTGCTCCCCCAAAGTACAACAAGGCCCTCTGTTAAAATGACATGTTACCTAATTCCTGTTAAAATGACATGTTACCTAATGCCAAAGAGGTTTTATGTAATACAGTAAAATTAACAACATCTTTATCCAGCCTCTCCCATCAAGACATATGGTTTATTTCTCCTACCTTTGAATCTGGACTTGGCCATGTACCTTGCTTTGGTCAATGGAACATTACTGATAGTGTAGAGTAGCACTGCGTTCATTTGGCTGAGGCCATTCTCAGTTTCGACACAAGACGGGGAGGCTGCTCATAGAGGATGAGCTCTGTATTGTGTGGAGGAGGATGGCAAGCTGATGGCGTAAGCCCCAATCCGTATTAGTTATCTGTTGCTGAATAACAAAACACTCCAAAATTTACAACCAACAATTATTATCTCATATTGTGGTTTCTGTGGGACAGGAATTTGGTAGTTTAGGTAGGTGACTCTAGCTCGGGCTCCCATGAGGTTGCAATCAGGATGTCATCTGGGGATTCAGTCACCTGAAGGCTTAACAGGGTCTGGTGGGGGTCTACCTCCAAGATGGCTCCCTTACTGGACTATTGGCAGGAGGTTTCAGTTCCTCACCATGTGGGACTAGTGTCCTGACATCTTGGTTTCTGGTTTTTCCCCAGGAGAGTGATCCGAGAGAGCTCATGGAGAAAGCCACAATGCTTTTCTTTTCTTAGAGACAGGGTATTGCTCTGTTGCACACACTGGAATGCAGTGGTGCAATCATTACTCACTGTAATCTCTAACTCCTGGGTTCCAGCGATTCTCCTGCCTCAGCCTCCCACCTCACTGGGACTACACGCACGTGCCACCATGCCTGGCTAATTTTTAAAGTTTTTTGTACAGACAGGGTCTTGCTATATTTTCCAGGCTAGTCTCAAACTCCTGTCCAAAAGCAACCCTCCCGCCTTGGCCTCCCAAAGTGCTGGGATTACAGATGTGAGCCACCATGCACAGCTGCACATGCTCTGTATGTCCTGATCTTGAATATCACACACTGTCACTTCTGCCACATGCCATTTACTAAGCAAATGACTAGGGATAGCTCATGCTTAAGGAGATGGGAGAGGGAAAATAGGCTCCACTTTTTTTTTTTTTTTTTTTTTGAGACAGAGTCTGGTTCTGTCACCCAGGCTGGAGTGCAGTGTCACGATCTCAGCTCACTGCAACCTCGGCATCCCAAATTCAAGTGATTCTCCTGCCTCAGCCTCCTGAATAGCTGGGATTACAGGTGTGCGCCACCATGCCTGGCTAATTTTTTTGCATTTTTAGTAGAAACGGGGTTTCACCATGGCCAGTCTGGTCTCGAACTCCTGGCCTCAGGTGATCCACTCACCTTGGCCTCCCAAAATGCTGGGATTACAGGTGTGAGCCAGCTCCACCTTTTGAAGGGAAAAATATTCAAAACTTTGTGGACATATTTTAGAACACCAAACTCTCTCACTCAAATTTCCTTTCCCAGCTTCCTTACACACTGCCGTTTTACTCACAAGGCAAACACGCCTTACCAGTTTAGTAGAAAATAAGAGGTAAAGTTTCATGCTAAAAACGGAGTTTTTAGTGCTGCAGCTTAACTGTCTATCCTTCTCATTTTGCAGTTACTGTAAACATTGCAAAATGTGAATTGCATATTTTAGAAGTGATGCATATTGTGACACATTCATCATTTTTTCAATTTTCTCATGTAGATATTTACCATACTCTTCCAGTTATATCCTCTTAGAACTAGCATTTGTGTCTTACCAACATGTTTGATAGTCCAATATGCTGATTTTTGAAGATAGATGTAGTATAAAAAAGAAAAGGGGGATCCAAAGCCTAAGCTTACAGAACTTCCCTTTTTTCCTTTTTTTCTTCTTCTTCTTCTTTTTTTTTTCTTTTTTGAGATGGAGTCTCACTCTATCACCCAGGCTGGAGTGCAATGGCACGATCTCGGCTCACTGCAACCTCCACATCCCAGGTTCAAGTGATTCTCCCGCCTCAGCCTCCCAAACAGCCAGGATTACAGGCGTCTGCCACCATGCCTGGCTAATTTTTGTGTTTTTAGTAGAGACGGGGTTCCACCGTGTTGGCCAGGCTCCTCTAGATCTCCTGACCTCAAGTGATCCACCCACCTTGGCCTCCCAAAATGCTGGGATTACAGGCATAAGTCACTGCACCAGCTTTTTATTTATTTATTTATTTTTAAGAGACAAGGTCTTGCTATGTTGACCCCAGGCTGGTCTCTAGTCTAGAACTCCTAAGCTTAAGGTGTCTCAGCTTCCCAAGTAGCTGGGATTATAGGCACTCATCCCTGTACCTGACTACAGACACTTATCAAATTAGCGATGAGAAATTTCAGTTTTCTGAGTCATTTCAATGCACTAGAGAACAAACGACACAAAAAAGTTCATCCACATAATTGAAGATATTTGTAAATGGACTTTACATGGGCTTTGTGTTTTCTATTCCTTTGTGTGTCATCTGTGGTGAACAACCTACACATTCAGCAATGGCTCCCACAAAAGTAAAAAGATACTTGACTACAAATCACGGTCATTTGACAAGTAAAGGGGCTGATTATTGTAAGTAGTTACTAGAATCTTCAAACAGGCTAAAGTTTTTAAAAGTCACAAGTAGCAAAAAGAGTCAGGAAAAAAATTAGTAGCAGAATTATTGCCTAGGACAGGAAAAGTCATATAGTTAATGAGACACTAACAATGCCAGATGGAAACTTAGAGTTGAGTGGACTGTAGAACAATATGCAGCATGAGAAATGGGAGGATTTTGCTCCCCCAAAGTGCAACAAGGCCCTCTGTTAATGACATGTTACCTAATGCCAAAGACATTTTTATGTAATACCGTAAAATTAACAACATCTTTATCCAGACTGAGTCAAGAGATGTCACCAATAAATGTAATACCTTAACATTTGTAATATTTGTAAATTGCAATAAAATTCAACGTCATTTTTCCGCTGTAAAGAGCTGCCACAAAATCCATCAAGAAAATGTAGGAATTACACATATATATGCAGCTAACAACAGAAATGCAAAATATGTGAAGCCAAAAAAATGAAAGAATTGAAGAGAGAAATAGACAATTTGACAATAATAGTTTAAGATTTATATGCTTCATTTTCAATAATGAGTAGAACAACTAGACAGAAGGTCGACAAGGAAATAGAAGACTTGAACAGCATTAGAAACCAACTAGACTTAACAGATATCTACAGAACACTCCACCCAGCAAAAGTGGAATCGAAATTTCTGTTAAGTGCACATGGAACATTCTAAAGATAGACCATATGATGCTCATAAAACAAACCTCAATAAATTTAAAAGGATAGAAATAATACAAATTATGTTCTCCAATTACAATTAAATGGAATTAGAAATCAACAGAGAGAAATTTGGTATATCCACAAATAGGTGGAATTTGTTTTTAAATTATTGACTTGAAGCTCATATAGGTGGAAGTTAAACAACATACTTCTAAATAACAGAAAGAATTTTTTTATTTTTTATTTTTTTAGACAGAGTCTCACTTTGTTGCCCAAGGCTGGAGTGCAATGGTATGATCTCAGCTCACTGCAACCTCTGCCTCCCGGGTTCAAGCTATTCTCCTGTCTCAGCCTCCCAAGTAGCTGGGACTACAGGTGGCCACCACCATGCCCGGTTAATTTTTGTATTTTCAGTAGAGATGGGGTTTCACCATATTGGTCAGGCTGGTCTCAAACTTTTGACCTCAGGTGATCCACCTGCCTCGGTCTCCCAAAGTGCTGGGATTACAGGCATGAGCCACTGCACCTGGCTAAGAAAGAAATTTTTAAGGCCGGGAGCAGTGGCTCATGCCTGTAATCCCAGCACTTTGGGAGGCCGAGACAGGTGAATCACGAAGTCAGGAGTTCGAGACCAGTCTGGCCAACATAGTGAAACCCCATCTCTACTGAAAATACAAAAAAATGAGAGGGGCATGGTGATGTGCACCTGTAATCCAGCTACTTGGGAGGCTGAGGCAGGAGAATCACTTGAACCCGGGAGGCAGAGGTTGCAGTGAGCCGAGATTGCACCACTGTACTCCAGCCTGGGCAAGAGAACGTGACTCCGTCTCAAATAAAAAAAAAGAAAGAAAGAAATGTTTAAAAATCAGAAAATACTTTGAGGCAAATGAAAATGAAGGCACACATACCAAAATTTATGGGATACAGCACTAGCAGTGCTTAGAGGGAAATTTATAGCTGTAAATGCCTACATTAAAGAAGAAGAAAGGTCTCAAATAAATAACTTAATCTTCTACCTTAAAAAAATAGGAAAGGGTCGGGCATGGTCAGGCTCATACCAGTAATACCAGCGCTTTGGGAGGCTGAGGCAGGAGGATTGCTTGAGTCCAGGAGTTCAAAAGCAGTCTGGGCAACATGGCAAAACTCCATCTCTACAAAAAATACAAAAATTAGCTGAGTGAGGTGGCACAAACCTGTAGTCTCAGCTACTCAGGAGGCTGAGGTGAGAGGATCACCTGAGCCCAGGGAGGTTGAGGCTGCAGTGAGCCATGATTGCACTACTGCACTCTAGCCTGGGAGACAGAGTGAGACTCTGTCTCAAAAGAAAAAGAAAAAGAAATTAGAAAGAGAAGAGCAAACTAAATCCAAAGCAAATGGAAAAAAGAAATTAACAAAGATTAGAACAGAGATACATGTAATACAGCATAGAGAAACAACAGAGAAAATCAACAAAACCAAAAGTTGGTTTTTTGAAAAGATCAATGAAATTGACAATATTTAGCTAGAATAATCAAGGGGGAAAAAAAAGAGAGAAGACTCAAGCGACTGAAATCAGAAACTGAAATCAGTAAAGAGGAAATTTACTACCAACCTTACGTAAATAAAAAGGATTATAAGAGGCCAGGCGCAGTGGCTCACACCTGTAATCCCAGCACTTTGGGAGGCTGAGGTTGGTGGATCACGAGGTCAAGAGATCGAGACCATCCTGGTCAACATGGTGAAACCCTGTCTCTACTAAAAATACAAAAATTAGCTGGGCGTGGTGGTGTGTGCCTGTAGTCCCAGCTACTTGGGAGGCTGAGGCAGGAGAATCTCTTGAACCTTGGAGGTGGAGCTGGCAGTGAGCCAAGATCATGCCACTGCACTCCAGCCTGGCGACAGAGTGAGACTCCATCCCAAAAAAAAAAAGAAAAGAAAAAGGATTGGAAGAGACTACTGACCAGGCTCACACCTGTAATCCCAATGAATTGCTTGAGGCCAGGAGTTTGAGACCAACCTGAGCAACATATAGCGACTCCACCTTTTTTTAAAAAAAAAGTTATTTAATTAGCCGGACATAGTAGGATGCCCATAGTCCTAGCTATTTGGGAGACTGAAGTGGGAGGATTGCTTGAGCCTAAGAGTTCAAGATCGCAGTGAGCTATGATCATGCCACTGCACTCCAGCTTGGGTGAGAGAGTGAGACCTTGTCTCTAAATAAAAAAAAAAAGAAAGAAAGAAAGAAAGAAAGGAAAGGAAAGGAAAGGAAAGGAAAGGAAGAAAAAAGTATGTCAACAAACTGGATAACTTAGATGAACAAATTCCTAGATAGACAAAAACTGCAAAAATTACCTGGAAAGAAATAGAAAATCTGAATATATTTATAACAAGCAAAGAAATTGAGTCATTAATCTAAAAGCATTCAACAAAGAAAAGCTACCAGATGGTTTCATTGATGAATCCCCTCAAATGTTTGAAGAAGAACTAACACCGACCCTTCTCAAACTCTTCCAAAAAATAGAAGAGGATGGAATACTTCCTAACCCATTCTATGAAGTCAGTAGTACCCTGATACCGAAGCCAAAGACATCACGAGAAAAGAAAACTATGAACCAATATCCCTATGCATATAGACACAAAGATCCATAACAAAACACTAGTAAACAAAAGTTTGCAACGTATAAAAAGTTTTATACACCATGACCAGGTGATATTTATCTCAAGGATGCAAGGTAGGTTCAATATATGAAAATTGATTAATATACTACATCACATTAATAAAATAAAGGACAAAAACTATGCGATCATCTCAATACAATTAGGAAAAGCACTGGACAACATCTAACACCCTTTCATGACAAAACACACTTAACAAATTAGAAATGGAAAGAAATTCTCAACCTGATAAAGGGCATTCTGAAAAACCCATAGTTAATAGCATAATTAATGGTGAAAGACTAGATGCCTTCCCCCTAAGATCAGGAGCAAGACAAGGGTGTTCACCAATTGTAATCCACATAGTACTGGAGGATCCAGCCAGGGCAATTGGGCTACAATATGTAATAAAAGCCATCAGGATGAAAAGGTAGAGGTAAAGCTATCTTGATTTGCAAATCTTATATATAGAAAATCCTAAGGAATCTAATAAAAAATTATTAGAACTAATAAATTTAGCAAGATTGCAAGATATAAGATCAATACATAAAAATTAATTATATTTCTACATATTTGCAATGAACAATCTGAAAATGAAATTAGGAAAACTGTTTCATCTACAATACCATCAAAAAGAATAAAATCCTGGGAATATATTTAACTAAAGAAGCATAAAATTTATACTCTGGAAACTATGAAAATATTCATGAAACAAATGCAAAAGTCCTAAATAAAAAGAAAAATATTACATGTTCATGGATCAAAAGACATAATTTTTTTATCTTGGTGGTCATATTTATTGGAAGAGCTTGAGAGAAATGAAAATACCGTTTAGCGTAGTTGTGAGTTATCTGCAAATCAACTAATTTCAGGAGTGGAAGAATCCCCAGAATTATTTCTTAATATCAGAATGTATGCAGGTTTCTCTTTTGAATGTCTTGTACATTTAGAGAGGCCACTGTGCAAAGTCTCCTGTTTCCCATACAGGACAAATTCTTTGTTTCAGCCAACTCTCAGTGGAGGGGCAACCAGGACAATGACATCTCCCTGGACAAAGAGCACTGGAATATTCTATTTCATTGATTTATATATCTCTTCATATGTTTCTTCATCAATGTCTACAGTAGTCACAGTTTCTTCCACATCTCCCAAGGTCATGTTTAAATGTTGATCATAAGCATGGTAATCTGCCTCAAAACTCTCGGTCATTTCTCATTTTCACATAAATTAGTTCATCTAGGCTGAGCCTGATAAAATCCAGGGGCTCCTCTACAGTGTTGGTAGTTTGTTGCTGGTCTACATCGTCCGCCATGTTTACAGAAGACGTAAATATTTTAAAATGTATGTATGTATGTATTTTATTTATTTATTTATTTATTGAGATGAAGTTTCGCTCTTGTCACCCAGGCTGGACTGCAATGGCGCAATCTCAGCTCACTCCAACCTCTCTCTCCTGGATGCAAGCCATTCTCCTGCCTCAGCCTACAGAGTATCTGGGATTGTAAGCATCCAGAACCACACCTGGCCAATTTTTGTATTTTTAGTAGAGACGAGGTTTCACCATGTTGCCCAGGCCTGTCTTGAACTCCTGACCTTAAGTAATCCACCCACCTTGGCCTCCCAAAGTGCTGGGATTACAGGCATGAGCCATCACGTCCAGTCTATTTATTTATTTTTACCATAAGACTTTTTTGTGAATACTTAATATTGTTAAGATGGCAATACTCCCCAGATTGATTTACAGATTCCATGCAATTCCTATCAAAATCCTAGCTGACTTCTTTGAAGAAATTGACAGACTGATTCTAAAGTTTATTTGGAATTGAAAGGAACTCCGAATAGCCAAAATAATCTTGAAAACGAAGAACAAAGTTAGAGGACTCACGTTTCCTGATTTCAAAACTTAATACAAAGCAACAGTATTCAAGATAATGTGGTACTAGCATAAGGACAGATATATTGATCAATGAACTAGAATTGAGAGTCCAAAAATAAAACCATGTGTCTACAGTCAACTAATTTTTGACAAAGATGTCAAGATCATTCAATGGAGAAAAAATTGTCTTTTCAGCAAATGATGCTGAGACAACTGGTAGCCATATGCAAAAGAATGAAGTTGGCTTCTTACCATATACAAAAATTAATTAAAAATGAATCTAACACCTAAGTGTAAGAGCTAAAACTATAAAAGTCTTGGAAGAAAACATGAAAGTATTGCAAGAAAAATATTGATTACCTTATATTTGGCTATGGATATTTAGAATTGATACCAGTAGCGCAAGCAATCGAAGAAAAAAAGATAAATTGGTCTTGATCAGTATTAGAAACCTTTGTGCTTCAAAGGACATTATCAAGAAAGTGATAAGACAGTCCACAGAATGGGAGAAAATTTTATAAATCATATTGCTAATAAGGGATTTATAACTAAACATATAAAAGACATAAAAAACTCTTACAACTCACACTCAATAAAATACAAATAATTAAATTTTAACATGGGAAAACCACAACAAGGTGAAGGGACTTAGCACTATTGAACTGTATATGTAAAAGGACTAAGATGGTAAATTTTATGTTGTGTATGTTTTCACAATTTTTAAAAGTTTTTTAGGCCAGATGGGGTGGCTCACGCCCATAATTCCAGCATTTGGGGAGGCCAAGACCGAAGCCCAGGAGTTTGAGACCAGTCTGGGGAAAATAGCAGGACTTCATCTCTACAAAAAATTTAAAAATTAGCCAGGCATGGTGGTACATGACTGCAGTCCTAGCTATTCAGGAGGCTGAGGCAGGAGGACTGCTTGAGCCCAGGAGTTCGAGGCTGCAGCGAGCTACAATTGCACCACTGCACTCCAGCCTGGGTGACACAGCAAGACCTCATCTCTGAAAAAACAACAACAACAACAAATTTTTTTAATGGGCAAAGGTTCTAAACAGACATTTCTCCAAAGAAGAAATAGAAATGGCTAATGAGCACATGAAAAGATACTCAACATTATGAGTTATCAGGGAAATGCAAATCAAAAGTGAGATACCACTTCACACCCACTAGTATGGTTATAATGAAAAAGATAGTAACAAGTGTTATTGAGAATGTGGAGAAATCAGAACCCTCATATACCGCTGGTGGTAATGCAAAATGATGCAGCTGCTTTGGAAAACAGTTTAGCACTTCCTCAAATGATTAATTATAAAGTTAACATATGACCTAGCCAATCTACTCCTAGGTGTACTCCCCGAAGAATTTAAAACGTATGTCCACATAATAACTGTTACACAAATGTTTATAGCTTCAGTATTTATAATAACCAAAAAGTAGAAACAACTCAAATGTCTGTCAACTCACAAATCTATAAAGAAAATGTAGAATGATACATCCAAACAATGAAATGTTATTTGGCCATAAGAAGGAATGAAGTAATGGCACAGGCTACAACGTGAATGAACCTGAAAACATTATATTTTTCATAATGATATTATAATCATTTTATATGATTCTATTTAAGAGATTAGTGGTTTTCCTGGGCTGGGATGCATGGGGGAGAGAGGAGGTCACAGCTGAAGGGTATGGGGTTCATTTTTGAGGTGATGAAAATGTTCTAAAATTGACTCTGGTGGGCTGGGCGCAGTGGCTCACGCCTGTAATCCCAGCACTTTGGGAGGCCGAGGTAGGAGGATCACGAGGCCAAGGGTTCGAGACCATCCTGGCCAACATGGTGAAACCCCGTCTCTACTAAAAATACAAAAATTAGCCAGACATGGTGGCATGTGCCTGTAGTCTCAGCTACTCGGGAGCTGAGGCAGGAGAATCGATTGAACCCACCAGGTGGAGTTTGTAGCGAGCCGAAATCAAGCCACTGCACTCCAGCCTGGTGGCAGAGCAAGACTCTATCTCAAAAAATAAAAATAAAAAAAAAATTGACACTGGTGATGGTTGCACATTTCTGTGAATATACTAAAAACCACTGAATTTTATATTTTCAATCAGTGGATTGTACAGTATGTGAATTACATACTGATAAAGCTGTTTAAAATTGTTATGAAAAGGAAAGAAATAGATTAATTACAATAAAGGTTGAACTAAGCTTAATATTTTTCAAGAAAGTTTGGTTAAAAAGTTATTTTTAGTTTTCAGTGGGGATGAAACATGCACTATATATCACAGTTGATCAGCATCTTGTGTAGTAGAAATTTGTAACAAGGCTTTGGATTTTTCTGGATAAAGTAAAATAAGGAAGACATTTTTAAAACGAAAAGGTTTCTTTACCTATACTATGGATTTGCATGGGAGTTGACATCCTTTGTGGATTGGAGGGACCACACAAAAAGTGTGTGCTAATAAGTTCAGCAAAATGCACAACTCACAGGAAAAAAAAAAAAAAAATTATTGGCCGGGTGCAGTGGCTCATGCCTGTAATCCAGCACTTTGGGAGGCCAAGGTGAGCGGATCACCTGAGGTCGGGAGTCCAAGACCAGCCTGACCAACCAGGAGAAACGCCGTCTTTACTAAAAATACAAAATTAGCTGTGCGTGGTGGCGCTTGGCTGTAATCTCAGCTACTTGGGAGGCTGAGGCAGGAGAAGCACTTGAATCAGGGAGGTGGAGGTTGGGGTGAGCCGAGATCGTGCCACTGCATTCCAGTCTGGGTGACAGAGCAAAAGTCTGTCTCAAAAAAAAAAAAAAAAAGCCGGGCGCGGTGGCTCAAGCCTGTAATCCCAGCACTTTGGGAGGCCGAGATGGGCGGATCACGAGGTCAGGAGTTCGAGACCATCCTGGCTAACACGGTGAAACCCCGTCTCTACTAAAAAATACGAAAAACTAGCCGGGCGAGGTGGTGGGCGCCTGTAGTCCCAGCTACTCGGGAGGCTGAGGCAGGAGAATGGCGTAAAAACCCGAGAGGCGGAGCTTGCAATGAGCTGAGATCCGGCCACTGCACTCCAGCCTGGGCGACACAGCGAGACTCCGTCTCAAAAAAAAAAAAAAAAAAATTCTCTACTCAAAATGGCATTACTGATTTATTACTGAATGATTATATCTACATCTTATTAATCACGCTAATGTACCATGAGCTATAGGTATAATTTTTATGCAGGGATTCTCTGAGACCTAAAAATCATTTCAAGAGTTGTTCTAAGCAGTACGGTGGCTCATACTTGTAATCCCAGCACTTTGGGGGGCCAAAGTGGGAGGACCACTTGAGCCCAAGCATTTGAGAGCAGCCTATGCAGTTTAGTGAGACCTCATCTCTACAAAAAATACAAAAATTAGCTGGGCATAGTGGTGCGTGCCAGCAGTCACATCTACTCAGGAGGCTGGGGTGGGAGGATTTCTGAAGTCCAGGAGGTCCAGGCTGCAGTGAGTTCAACTGCGGTGCCACACTGAACGCCAGCCCGGGTGGCAGTGAGTCCCTGTCTAAGAAAAAAAAAAAAGGAGTTCCTCTGGAGTGAAAAGATTGGGAAAGACTGCTCTATAGGCAACGGTTTCTGCTTTCATTATTTATGAAAATATACTTTTAATATATAATTTATATATTCATATTTCCACACTTTTCTTACCCAAAGAATGGCACACTACGCACTGTTCTGTGTCTTGCTTTTTTCCATTTAGCCATATTTTCTGGGATCCCTGGAGGTAGATAAGGGGGTCTTCTCATGGCTTTTTACATCTATATAGGACTTCACTGTATAGATGCAACATTCAACTAGTCCCCAAACACCATTTTTATTATTTCCAGTCTTTTATTGACACAAATAGTGTTGCAATGAATTGTCTTGTTTCTATGACATTTACTGGTTTTGCTAGTGTGTCTTGGGATAGATTCCTAGAAGTAGGATTGCTAAATCAAAGGGTAAATGCATATTCCTTTTCATTAGATATTGCCAAGTTGCCTTCCACAAAGATTATATCATCTTGCATTCCATGAGCAATGTATAAGACACCCTGACTCCCTACATCTCATCATCAGAGTATGTTGTCAAACTTTTGGAGTTTTGCCAATCTGATAGGGGAGAAATATTATCTTGGGTGATTTTAATTTGCACTTCCGGTCAGGCGCAGTGGCTAGTGCCTGTAATCCCCGGACTTTGGGAGGCCGAGGCAGGCGGATCACTTGAGGTCGGGAGTTGGAGACCAGCCTGGCCAACATGGTGAAACTCCGTCTCTACTAAAAATACAAAAATAAAATAAAATAAAATAAAATAAGCCGGGCATGGTGGCACACGCCTGTAATCCAGCTACTTGGGTGGCTGAGGCAGGAGAATCGCTTGAACCTGGGAGGCGGAGGTTGCAGTGAGCTGAAATCACGCCACTTCTCTCCAGTCCGGGTGACAGAGCCAGACTCCCTCTCAAAAAAAAAAAAAAAAAAAAAAAAAAAAAAAAAAAAAAAAAAAAAAAAGAGAGAAAGAAAACAAATTGCACTTTCCTCATTATGTAAAAGGCTGAGCATCTTTGCTATTTGCCTTTCTTTTAGAGACAGGATCTCGCCCGTCACCTAGGCTGGAGTGCAGTGGAGTGATCCACTGCAGCCTGGACCTTCTGGGCTCAAGCAATCCTCCCATCTTAGCCCCCCAAGTAACTGGGACTACAGGCATGTGCCACTGCATCTGGCTAATTTTTTTATTTTTATTTTTTGTAGACAGTGGGTTTCACTATGTTGCCCAGACTGATCTTAAACTCCTGTCCTCAAGCGATCCTCCCATCTCAGCCCTCTCAAAGGACTGAGATTACACGCATGAGCCACTGATCCCGGCCTCTTTTTTTTACTATCTATGTTCATATCTTTTGCCCTTTCTCCTTCATGATTCTAAAAATCATGAACTCTTTGTATGTTAGGAGTGTTAGTGTGTTATGACTTGTCAATACCTTTTGACAGTTTGTTAATGTCTTTTAAATATTTTAGTTCTTCCTCTCTCTCTCTCTCTCTCCTTCTCTCTCATGTTTGCAAATAATATTTACATTTATATAATAACAGTTATCAGTCTTTTCTTCTATAGCTTCTGATTTTTTTTTTTTTTTTTTTTTTTTTTGAGACGGAGTCTCACTGTGTCTCCCAGGCTGGAGTGCAGTGGCGTGATCTCGGCTCACTGCAAGCTCCGCCTCCCGGGTTCACGCCATTCTCCCGCCTCAGCCTCCCAAGTAGCTGGGACTACAGGCGCCCGCCACCGTGCCCGGCTAATTTTTTGTATTTTTAGTAGAGACGGGGTTTCACCATGTTAGCCAGGATAGTCTCGATCTCCTGACCTCGTGATCCACCCGCCTCGGCCTCCCAAAGTGCTGGGATTACAGGCTTGAGCCACCGCGCCCGGCCTATAGCTTCTGATTTTAAAGTTATAAATGTTTTCCCACTCCCAGTTTAAAAAGACACACTCAGTTTTTCTTCTAGTACTTGTTTACATTTTTCATATTTAGATCTCTTACCCATTTGCCACATATTCTGGTATATGAGAAGAATGAAGCTGATGTTATATTTTTCCATATAGGTACATGGTTGCAGTTGTCTCAATACCGTTTGTTTAAAAGTTTGGCTCTTCCCCACTGCTCTGAGATGCATCCTTTCATTGATCTGTCTATTCACATACCGACACTATACTCTTTTAATTACAGAAACTTTATAACATTTTAATGTCCTGGAGGGCTAGCCTCCCTATGTATCTCTTTCTTAAAGAATTTTACTATCGTTGCTTGTTTATTATTACTATTATTATTATTATTTTAGACACAGGGTCTCGCTTTGTCACCCAGGCTGGAGTACAGTGGCATGAACTTGCCTTGCTGCAAACACTGCCTCCCAGGTTCAAACAGTCCTCCCACTTCAGCCTCTCAAGTAGCTGGGACTACAGTCTTGTGCCACCCTGCCCAGCTAATTTTTGTATTTTTGTAGAGATGGGGTCTCACTGTGTTGCCCAGGCTAGTGTTTATTCTTTTTTAAAAAATCTTTATATAAAAAACTTGTAAGACTACAAAACTATCAAAATCTCGTGGTAATTTCCACTGGGATTATGATTAATATATCATTTAATTTAGGGAGAACTGACATCTTTATGACAGAATCTTCCTATCCAAGATCACAGTATGTCTTTCCATTTGTTTAAGTCCATGTTTGTGTCTTCCATGTGTGTTTCATAGTTTTTACTTGTATAGGTTTTGCACATTTCTTCTGGTCTACATCAAATATTTTACTTTATTGTTGCTATTTTAAGTGGATCTTCTCTCTCATCTCTCATTATATTTTCTGTTCTTTTAATTTTTTTTTATTTTGAGACACAGTTTCACTCTGTCGCCCAGGCTGGAGTACAGTGGTGTGATCTCAGCTCACTGCAACCTCCACATCCTGCATTCAAGCGATTCTTGTGCCTCAGCCTCCCGAGTAGCTGGGATTACAGGTGCCTGCCACCACAGCCAGCTAATTTTGTATTTTTAGTAGAGATAGGGTTTCACCATGTTGGCCAGGCTGGTCTCCAACTCCTGACCTCAAGTGATCCACCCATCTCGGCCTCCCAAAGTGCTGGGATTACAGGCATGAGTCACTCACCGCACCAGGCCTTCTCTCATTATATTTCCTAATTTACTTACTGTTTGTATATAGGCAGATGTTTTTTACGTGTTGATTTTTTTTTCTTTTTTTTTTTCAGATGAAGTTTTGCTCTTATTGCCAGACTGAAGTGCAGTGGCACAGTCTCGGCTCACTGCAAACTCCGCCTCCTGGGTTCAAGCAATTCTCCTCCCTCAGTCTCCCGAGTAGCTGGGATAATAGGCATGCACCACCATGCCTGGCTAATTTTGTATTTTAAGTAGAGAGAGGGTTTCTCCATATCGGTCAGGTTGGTCTCAAACTCCTGACCTCAGGTGATCTGCCTACCTTGGCCTCCCAAAGTGCTGGCCGAGCCACCACGCCCATCCCATGTTGATTTTTATATCCAGTTACTTTACTTAGTTGGCTTATTGTTTGTGAGAGTTTTTCTTTCCATCCTTTTGGGTGTTCCAACTAAACAATTATGTTACCTATAAATAGAGATTGCTTTATCTCTTTCTTTTCAATTACTGTGTTTCTTGTCTGATATGATTTCCCTTGTATAATTTGTTTTAACTAATACTTCCAACATAATGTTCATAGAGGAGATAGTAGACATTATTCCTCACTTCAGGTTTTAATTTTTTGTTTTTTATTTTTTTGAGACAGAGTCTCACTCTATCACCAGGCTGGAATGCAGTGCCACAATCTTGGCTCACTGCAGCCTCTGCCTCGTGCGTTCAAGCAATTCTCCTTCCTCAGCCTCCTGAGCAGCTGGGACTACAGGCACATGCCACCACGCCGAGCTTATTTTTATATTTTTATTAGAGACGGAGTTTCACCATGTTGGCCAGGCTGGTCTTGAACTTCTGACCTCAGGAGATCTGCCCACCTGAGCCTCCCAAAATGCTGGGATTACAGGTGTGAGCCACCGTGCCTAGCCAGCATTTTAAAATTAAGATAAGAGGCTAACCCTTGAGGAGTTTTATATAGATACAATCAGATTTGAATTGTGTCATGTGCCTTTTCACATTATTGTTGTGAGTTCCCCTGAAAACAGATGAAGAATTGTCTGCATATTGTTTATGTGGGAAGGTGAGCCCAGAGAACAAGCATGAGAAATAAGGAGGAATGAAACAGGGAAAGCCAATGCAAGATGCACTGACCAGTTGGCTGGCATTATAGGTAACCAGTGCTTGATTCTGTGGAGCCATCTGAGGAGCCTTATGAAATGTGCTTCAGAACTGTTTGCCAAGTAATGAAAAGCTAGCTTTGATCAAGATACGTCACATATAAGGGTTGACCATATGTGAATGCTGAGAGGGTTTCTGCCGGCATCCATGGCACTGTGTCAGAGAAGCCTTGGAGCAGGAAATAAGCATTATCTTACAGCTTCTGTGGGTCAGGAATGCAGGAATGTCTTAGCTTGATGGTTCTGGCTCAGGATTTCTAATGTGGTTGCAGTTAGGACATCTATAGGCCCTGCAGTTATCTGAAGGCTTAATTGGGGCTAGAGAATTCACTTCCAACTGACTCATTCATATGCTTGTTGGCAGGAAGCCTCAGTTCTTCATCAGGCGGACCTCCCCATTGGTTGCTGGAGTGTCCTCACAATATGGCAGCCAACTTTCCCCAGAGCCAGTGATCTACAAGGGGAGGGGAATTAGACTCCACCTCTTGAAGGGAGGAACATCAAAGAATTTGTGGACATATTTTAAATCCAGCAAACTGTCATAATATAATCCAAATAGATCCTGACTATCTGAACATCCTGAAGAATATCACATTGATCCATTTTGTCAATAACATGATGTTAATCAGACCACATGAGTAAGAAGTGGCAAGTAAGTTGAAGCCTTGGTAAGATACACATATTCCAAAGAATGAGCAATAAATGATAAATCTTAGGAAGATTCTGGGTCCTACCACATCAGTGACATGTATAGGGATCCACTAAGATGGAAGTACAATACTTGTTAGCCTCTTTGGGTTCTGGAGATGATATGTTTTATACGGGGGAAAACTACTCTGACTCATTTACTGAATCACATGGAAGGCTGACAACTTTGAATGGGGTCCAGAGTAATGAAAGGCTCTACAGCTGGTTCATGCTGCATTACAAGCAACCCTGCCACTTAGGCCAGGTGACCCAGGAGACTTTGTGATATTAGAGCTTTCTGGGGTGTAAAAACACCTGTAGGAATGTGTGGAAAACCCCAGACAGCTATATGCCACTCAATAAATTGTTCCCGGCATACTCCTGGGTCATGGTAGAGATGAAACAGCTGACTATGAGACATCAAGTGGCCTGTGGTTAGAGCTGCCCATCCTGAGCTGGTTTCTGTCAGACCCATCAAGTCATAATGTTGAGTGGGTCCAGCAGCAGTCCATTATAAAGCTGCAGTAGCATATCAGGATTGGGTATCAAGTAGAGCCAGAGGCTAAAAGTAAGCCACCAGCCACTTGTCATCCTGTCAACCAGTACTGTTGCATGGATGCCTTTCCCTGTGTTCCATTTACGTCCACATAGAAGGTCTTATGACAAACTGATGGAGGAAGCAAAGGCCAAGCTTGATACTGGGACGCACTAGGTTGATTTGTGGGTATAAACCAAAAGCAGACTGGTGATACAGTGCTGTCTCACTCAGAGTGGCCCTGAAAGCATGTTGACATGAAATCCTCCCATGGTCGGAGCTTTAGGAAGTACGTCTGGTCTTCTACTTTATGTGGAAAGAGAATTGGCCCAAGATGAAAATATACCCAGACGTGAAGGCAGTGGCAAATGGCTTAATTGAACAGGGACCTGAAAGGAACAAGATTGGAATACTGGGGACAATATTGGAAAGAAGCATGTAAATCAAGAGTCTGCAAACTTTTTCTACAAAGGATCAGAGTAACTGTTTCAGACTCATGGGCCATGTGGTTTCTGTTGCAACTGCACAGCTCTGCTGTTGTAGTATAAAAGCAGCCATATTCAACACATAAATAAGTGGCATGGCTGTGTTCCCATAAAACAGGCAGTGGGTAAATTTGGCCTGAGCTTTAGTTGCCAACCCTTGGTATAGATGGACCCAAAGAAGTGGGCAAAAGAAAAATGTGAATATCTTTTTCTGCATTTCATTGACCACATGACAACATCCACCAACAGAAGACTGACTGGACAACCAAATAGACAGGATGACTCAACTAGTTGACATTAACTACCCTCTGTTATCACTCACCCCAGTTCTGGCCAGATCAGCTCACGAATGGGGTAGTCATATGGCAAGGTTGGAGGCTATGAATGGCACAAAAGTATGAGTTCCTACTTACTAAAGCTGGTATCGTTACTTTTGCAAAGCAATGCCCAACCTGCCAGCAGCAGAGGCCAATGCTGAGTCCCCAGCACGGTATCATTCTTCGAGGAGACCAACCACTCACTTTCTGCCAAGATGATTACTAGGCCCTTTCCACTCTAGAAGGAGCATTACTTCATCTTGACTGGAATTAACACATGTTCTAGATATAGTCTTACCTTTTCTGCCTGCAGGGCCTTGGACAACACTCTGAGAACTCACAGAGTGATATACCAGTATGGAATTCTGCATAGCATTGCCTCTGACCAAGAAACCTAACTTACAGCAAGAGAGTGTGGCAATGGCCACATGACAATAGGAGCCACCAGTCCCGTCATATACCACATCACTCAGAAGCTTCTGGACTCAATAAAGTGAGGGAATAGCCTTTGGAAACCGTAGACAAGATACTAGGATAGAAATGATACTCAACCCGGCACAGCAGCTCAGGCTGGGCACAGTGGTTCATGCCTGTAATCCCAACACATTGGGAGGCCAAAGCAGGCGGATCACAAGGTCAGGAGTTCGAGACCAGCCCGGTCAATATGGTGAAACCTCGTCTCTACTAAAAATACAAAAATTAGCCGGGCATGGTGGCAGGTGCCTGTAGTCCCAGCTACTCAGGAGGCTGAGGCAGGGGAATCATGTGAACCCAGGAGGTGGAGGTTGCAGTGAGCTGAGATCATGTCACTGTACTCCAACCTGGGTGACAGAGCGAGATTCCATCTCAAAAAAAAAAAAAAAAAAAAAAAGGAAAGGAAAGGAAAAAAGAATTGATACTCAATAAAAATAGGACATCATCTTCCAGGATGCAATATACACCCTAAATCAATGACTATTACATGATATTTTATCCCCAGGAGACATAGTACGTGAGTTTGGAAACCAAAGAATGTCAATAGAAATGGCCCCACTTACCATCAATCCCACTGGCCCAGTTGGGAAGTTTGTGCTTCCCATCCCCTCAATTTTAAGGCCTAGAGATCCTGGTTCCCAGAGGGGAATGCTTCCACCAGGAGACATGGTAAGAATCTCCTGTAGCTATTGCCTAGTCACTTTAGGATCCTTGTGCCAAGAGACATCAAGAAAGGAAAGTAGTAACCATACTGCCATAGGTAATTGATCCTCATCATCAGAAGAAGATAGGGCTGCCATTACTCAATAGGGATAGGGAAGAATGTATTTTGCACCCAAGTGGTTTACTGAGAAATCTCTTGGTACTCCCTGCCCAATATTTATGGTAAATGGACAAGGACAGCAGCCACAGTCTAAGAAGAGCATGATGACCATGGCTTTAGGCCACTCAATAATGAGGGTCTGGGCCACCCATCAGATAAGCCATCTAGACCAGCAAAGGTGCTAGCTGAGGATGAAAGAAATCTAGACTCCTAGATTAGAGTGTATATTAAAGGAAGGAGACTGTGGCTCAAGACCAGCTGAAGCAGTGAGGGCGATAGTTTGTCCCAATAACCTTCTTCTCAAAATTTTTCCAGGAAAGAAACTTATTCAGAATCCTGGACCTGTTCCCAGAATTGAATGCACAAAGTAAGCAGATCCAAGTGGTGCAAGGGATAAGCTGTAGTGGATGCTGTGGTATACCACACAGAACTCCCCCTTTAGGATTGAGCTACTCATTTCCCCAGCTGCCGGGAGCATTGTCTGCCAATGGCTCACAGCCGAATCCTTCTCTAGAAATTTCTCTGGGCAAAAGAGAGCTGCCTGGCCCAAGGTTTTGCCCCTACTCTGGCGGCAGTCCATATCCAACAACTAATCAATATAGGAATACAAAGGTCTGGCCCCCTTGCCTCAATTTGGAGCAAATCTAAAGGAATATTCCAGCACTAAAGCTTCCTGTGAGATCCATTAAGTCCTCTCTTGCAATTGTTGTGAATTCAACTTTTCCATCTGCCCAGCCCTGACACACACACACACCCCCCCCCCAACAATGTTGAAGGTCTCCCCTATGAGCTCTTCTCCAGAAAGCAGGGCTGCTCACTGCTTGGTGGATATTGCTTCAGATTTCTTTTGTATATGGCCAATATATCTTTCATAATTTGGAGAAATAATAATAAATTAACAATATTTTAATGACCAAAAGATGATAAGAAATGGGATTAGAAAATACCAGAATTTGTTAATCTTAGGGCTCTCAGCAGTAAAAGCTAACTCGCTTTATTAAAATTGTGTGTGTGTGTGTGTAGAGCATGTCCAACTTTAAGATACTAAAAACTTTTTAAGCTATGATTAGAGAAAAGTGCTTGGGTGTCATCTCCTCTTTCAAATCAGAGAGAAAAATAACATAAAGCATGAGAACAATAAAAATAACACAAAATGGCTAGAGGCCACACTGTCCATAATAAACTGAGAAAGGAAAATTGACTTGTTGGAGGAAAATACTAAATAATAAGCCGTTTTTATAAATTGTCATCTTCTCTTTCTTTTTTTTGGAGATGAAGTCCTGCTCTGTCACCCAGGCTGGAGTGCATGTCGTGATCTCTGCTCACTGCAACCTCTGCCTCCCGGGTTCAAGTGATTCTCCTGCCTCAGCCTCCTGAGTAGCTGCGATTACAGGCGCACACCACTACGCCTGGCTAATTTTTGTATTTACAGTAGACACGGGGTTTCACCATGTTGGGCAGGCTGGTCTTGAACTCCTGATCTCATGATCCGCCCGCCTCGGACTCCCAAAGTGCTGATATTACAGGTGTGAGCCACTGCACCTGGCCGTCATCTTCTCTTTCTATACATAGACCATGTTGAGATTTCCCCCGTTGGACCACAAGTGTCCTTAGCAGCTGATTTGTCTGTATAATCAGGACCAGACAAAACATTTCATGGTTCTGTTTTCCAGTTTCATAGATGAGAAAACCAAGGCTTCAGAATACTAAGCTGACTTGTTCAGAGTCACATAGTAATGATTAGAACCCAGATGCAAACTCAAATCCTCACGGCTTTCGGTTTGCCATGTTCTTCTTTCTGGCAACAACAGGAAAGACAGGTTGATGGCACAATCCATTTTTTAAATTCAAAGAATACTTAATAATCATTTATTGAGGTGATTCAGTGCAATTTTTGGTAGATGGGAAAATGCTTCAACTCATGGAATAAGTAGGCTATGCACTCTTGTTCAAATCTTAACTTACCCATAAAATGATTTAATTCCATATCTGCAAAAAGACATAATGATGTAACTAAAAAAAATTCATTGTGACCACAGCAGATTTGTCATGAACAGGCATGCAGTAATATGAAAACACTTCAAATATACACTTTATATTAAACTGGTGTTGCATGCCAGGAACATTTTGAGCCACCTGGAAGGAATATTTATTTCTTTAGAAATGATTACCCTCCCAAAAAAAAACTGCAATTAGGAAAGAATTTCTCCAGGTAATTAATGCTCTGTGAAAGAAATCTAGAACAAAAAAAGTAAATAGCTTTGGACTTTGCAGTCAAGATAAGAACAAAACAAATCCTCACCCCCTCTCCACCCCCTCAGCCTCCATTCCTGGTGTATCAGAACAACCACCAGTGATTGCTGCAAGAAATTATCCCAGATTAGAACAAAAACCATTTGTTATGCTTTATACTTTATTTGCCAGTTTGCAGATGATGCTAAAATATGTTGGTCAAATCGACAAAAAGAAATGCAGACTTCTACATATATTCTATTTACTAGAAAATAGCACTAGCTTTAAAATTAGCAGCACAAAATTGGACTTGGGAGCAGTTTACAAATTGGCATTCCTCTATGTTCATGCTCTGTCAAATCTTTGTGTGACTTTTATGTATTGCTAGAGTAGCATGAAGAAAATAATGAAGGATGTTTGAAAAAAGGGGGAAAACGGCCGGGCGCGGTGGCTCAAGCCTGTAATCCCAGCACTTTGGGAGGCCAAGGCGGGTGGATCACGAGGTCAGGAGATCGAGACCATCCTGACTAACATGGTGAAACCCCGTCTCTACTAAAAATACAAAAAACTAGCCGGGCGTGGTGGCGGGCGCCTGTAGTCCCAGCTACTCGGAGGCTGAGGCAGGAAAATGGCCTGAACCTGGGAGGCGGAGCTTGCAGTGAGCCGAGATCGCGCCACTGCACTCCAGCCTGGGCGACTAAGCGAGACTCTATCTCAAAAAAAAAAAAAAAAAAAAAAAAAAAAAAAAAAAAAAAAAAAAAAGAAAAAAGGGGGAAAACCACCCACTTCATTCACCACATGAACACATTTTCATTTTCCTTAAAGACCTTGTCCATATGTGTAATGTAATGATCTGGTACCTATAGTTTTCCATTGTGCTATGTATTGTTTAGCATTGTCTGTGTTGCTACATAGTTCTCTTCAACTTCTATTCAATGTAAAGGAGATGACAGAATCTTAGAGTTTATGTGTATACACACACACATATATTTATCAATTTCTAATTTGATTACAGTTTACAAACTCAGAACAGGAATATTATTGCATTGACTTACTTCTCAAAGAGCATAGCAGCAAAAGTTCAGCTGTTGAAGAACTTGATGTTACTGAGCATTTAATCAACCTTTCAAAAAACATGATTGCAGCAAGACTTTGAGGTGAAAAGTCCAGATTTTATAAACTTTTTTTTTTTTTTTTTGAGATGGAGTCTCGCTCTATTGCCCAGGCTGGAGTGCAGTGGCACGATCTCGGCTCACTGCAAGCTCCACCTGGGTTCATGCCATTCTCCTGCCTCAGCCTCCTGAGCAGCTGGGGCTACAGGCGCTCGCCACCACGCCCGGCTAATTTTTTTTTTTTTATTTTTTTTTATTTTTAGTAGAGACGGGGTTTCACCGTGTTAGCCAGGATGGTCTCGATCTCCTGACTTCGTGATCTGCCCACCTCGGCCTCCCAAAGTGCTGGGATTACAGGCATGAGCCACTGCACCTGGCCAAACCTTTCCATTTTTGTGCTTTTGTCTTTTGAGCATTTTTGTCATCGCTTTACCTCAATTTCCTAACAAAAGATATTTTAAGGAAATTCCCATCTGGTCTCAACTGAAGAAAGAAGTACAGGAAGTTGCCCTCTTCCAGGCCATGAAAGTCAGTGAGATCCATGGGCCCAAGAGGTCAGGTGTAAAGGGTAGCTGGGCCAGCAGGGGTGGAGACAGTGAGATCTTCCTAGGTCTGCAGTTGCACAGATGGGAGCAGAGGAAGGTAAGAATGAGGGGCAGCTGGTGCTGTCCCAGGGCATTGCATGGCTCTCTCTGTTTTACCTCCCTGAGAGACTGCAAATTCCCCAGGGCACAAACCATATCCTGGGCAAACTTACCACTAGGTCAGTAGCTGCTGAATTCATGAACAGATGGGTTAATGAACTTACATCTTGGAGAAAGTTTTGAGGCATTATAGAAGAGTGGAAATCGGCCGGGCGCTATGGTACACGCCTATAATCCTAGCACTTTCGGAGGCCAAGGCGGGCAGACCACAAGGTCAAGAGTTCGAGACCAGCCTGACCAACATGGTAAAACCCTTCTCTACTAAAAATACAAGAATTAGCCGGGCGTGGTGGCACGTGCCTGTAATCCCAGCTCCTCAGGAGGCCGAGGCAGGAGAATCGCTTGAACCCAGAAGGTGAAGGTTACAGTGAGCCGAGATCACACCACTGTACTCCAGCCCAGGTGACAAAGCAAGACTCCATCTCAAAGAAAAAAAAAAAAAGAAGAGGGGAAATAATAATAATGGCCACAAAGTTGTTAGTTTACTTATGCAACAAGTATTTATTGTGCATATACTATTTGTCAGGCATTAATTATGTTGACTACGTTTTCATATGCTTCTTGTTTATTTGGATATACTTTTTGATGAAGTATCCAGTCAAGTATCTTGTCTATTTTCTTCTTGGGTTGTCTGGATTTTTCCTTATGGGTTTATGTAAGTTCTTCATACATTCCAAATGAGTCTCTGGTCAGATATGTGTAAAGCAAATATTATCATCTTGTCTGTGGCTTGCCATTTTACTTTAATAATGATGTTATTTAAGAAATCAAAATTTTTTACTTTGGGAGGCTGAGGCGGGCAGATCGCAAGGTCAGTAGATCAAGACCTTCCTGGCTAACACTGTGAAACCCCGTCTCTACTAAAAAAAAAAAAAAATTTAGCCGGACGTTGTGGCACACGCCTGTAATCGCAGCTACTCGGGAGGCCGAGGCAGGAGAATTGCTTGAACCCAGGAGGCAGAAATTGCAGTGAGCTGACATCACACCACTGCACTCCAGCCTTGGTGATAGAGCAAGATTCCATCTCAAAAAAAAAAAAATCAAAATTCTTAACTTTTCTTTTTGAGGCAGGGTCTCAATCGCAGCTCACTGCACCCTCAACCTCCTGGGCTCAAGCAATCCTCTCACTTCAGCCTGCTAAGCAGCTGGGACTACAGGCAAGTGCCACCACACCCAGCTAATTTTGTATCTTTAGTAGAAATGGGGTCTTGCCATATTGGCCAGGCCCGTCTTGAATTCCTGGGCTCAAGTGATCTGACTGCTTCAGCCTTCCAGAGTGCTGGGATTACAGGCAGGTGTGTGCAACCATGCCTGGCTCAAAAGTCTTAAGTTTAATATAGACCAGTTTTCACTTTACATTTATAGTTAGTACTTGTGGGTCCTATTGAAGAAATCTTAGCTGACATCAAGGTTATGAAGATATTATCCATATTGTGTCCTAGGAGCTTTGTTGTTTTACTTTAAGTGTAGATCTACAATCCATCTGAAATGTATTTTTGGGTATGCCTTGAATTAGAGATCAAGGTTCTTCCCTCCATATGGATGGTTGCTAATGCCACCCTTTCTCTCTTTCACTGACATGACAACTTTATCATAAATCAGGTACCATATAAGTGTGGATCTGTGTCTAGATTCTTCCCTTAGTCTAATTGTCTAGACTAGCACCAAGAAGGGGTATTGCATATTTCTTTTTTTTCTTTTTTCTTTTTCTTTTTTTTTTTTTTTGAGAACAAGTTTCGCTCTTGTTGCCCAGTCTGGAGTACGGTGGTGCAATTTCAACTCACCGAAACCTCCGCCTCCTAGGTTCAAGCAATTCTGCCTCAGCCTTCCTGAGTAGCTGGGATTACAGGCATGCACCACCATGCCTGGCTAATTTTGTTTTTTTTTTGTTTGTTTGTTTCTTTCTTTTTTATTCTTTTATTTTTATTTATTTATTTTTAATTATACTTTGAGTTCTAGGGTACATGTGCACAATGTGCAGGTTTGTTACATATGTATACATGTGCCATATTGGTGTGCTGCACCCATCAACTCATCATTTACGTTAGGTATATCTCCTAATGCTATCCCTCTCCCCTCCCCCTATTCCATGACAGGCCCCGGTGTGTAATGTTCCCCACCCTGTGTCCAAGTGTTCTCATTGTTCAATTCTCACCTATGAGTGAGAACATGTGGTGTTTGGTTTTCTGTCCTTGCGATAGTTTGCTCAAAATGATGGTTTCCAGCTTCATCTATGTCCCTACAAAGGACATGAACTATCCTTTTTTATGGCTGCATAGTATTCCATGGTGTATATGTGCCACATTTTCTTAATCCAGTCTATCATTGATGGACATTTGGGTTGGTTCCAAGTCTTTGCTATTGTGAATAGTGCCACAATAAACATACATGTGCATGTGTCTTTATAGCAGCATGATTTATAATCCTTTGGGTATATACCCAGTAATGGGATGGCTGGGTCAAATGGTATTTCTAGTTCTAGATCCTTGAGGAATCACCACACTGTCTTCCACAATGGCTGCAAATCCGTCTGGTCCTGGACTTTTGTTTGTTAGGCTATTAATTATTGCCTCAATTTCAGAGCCCGTTATTGGTCTATTCAGGGATTCAACTTCTTCCTGGTTTAGTCTTGAGAGGGTGTATATGTCCAGGAATTTATCCATTTCTTCTAGATTTTCTGATTTATTTGTGTAGAGGTGTTTATAATATTCTTTGACAGTAGTTTGTATTTCGGTGGGATTGGTGGTGATACCCCCTTTATCATTTTTTATTGCATCTATTTTATTCTTCTCTCCTTTCTTCTTTATTAGTCTTGCTAGTGGTCTATCAATTTTGTTGATCTTTTCAAAAAACCAACTCCTGGATTCATTGATTTTTTGAAGGTTTTTTTGTGTCTCGATCTCCTTCAGTTCTGCTCTGATCTTTGTTATTTCTTACCTTCTGCTAGCTTTTGAATGTGTTTGCTCTTGCTTCTCAGGTTCTTTTAATTGTGATGTCAGGGTGTCAATTTTAGATCTTTCCTGCTTTCTCTTGTGGGCATTTAGTGCTATACATTTCCCTCTACACACTGCTTTAAATGTGTCCCAGAGATTCTGGTATGTTGTGTCTTTGTTCTCATTGGTTTCAAAGAACATCTTTATTTCTGCCTTCATTTCGTTATGTACCCAGTAGTCATCCAGGAACAGGTTGTTCAGTTTCCATGTAGTTGAGCAGTTTTGAGTGAGTTTCTTAAACTTGAGTTCTAAGGCCGGGCGCGGTGGCTCAAGCCTGTAATCCCAGCACTTTGGGAGGCCGAGATGGGCGGATCACGAGGTCAGGAGATCGAGACCATCCTGGCTAACACGGTGAAACCCCGTCTCTACTAAAAAAATACAAAAAACTAGCCGGGCGAGGTGGCGGGCGCCTGTAGTCCCAGCTACTCGGGAGGCTGAGGCAGGAGAATGGCGTGAACCCGGGAGGCGGAGCTTGCAGTGAGCTGAGATCAGGCCACTGCACTCCAGCCTGGGTGACAGAGCGAGACTCCGTCTCAAAAAAAAAAAAAAAAAAAAAACTTGAGTTCTAGTTTGATTGCACTGTGGTCTGAGAGACAGTTTGTTAGCATTTCTCTTCTTCTACATTTGCTGAGGAGAGCTTTACTTCCAACTATGTGGTCAATTTTGAAATAAGTGCAATGTGGTGCTGAGAAGAATGTATATTCTGTTGATTTGGGGTGGAGAGTTCTGTAGATGTCTATTAGGTCCGCTTGGTACAGAGCTGAGTTCAATTCCTGGATATCCTTGTTAACTTTCTGTCTCGTTGATCTGTCTAATGTTGACAGTGGGGGTGTTAAAGTCTCCCATTATTGTGTGGGAGTCTAAGTCTCTTTGTAGGTCTCTAAGGACTTGTTTTATGAATCTGGGTGCTCCTGTATTGGGTGCATATATATTTAGGATAGTTAGCTCTTCTTGTTGAATTGATCCCTTTA
>NC_037681.1:106191254-106239382 GCF_003255815.1 Theropithecus gelada
CCTGTAATCCCAGCACTTTGGGAGGCCGAGGCGGGTGGATCACGAGGTCAGGAGATCGAGACCATCCTGGCTAACATGGCGAAACCCCGTCTCTACTAAAAATACAAAAAACTAGCCTGGCGAGGTGGCGGGCGCCTGTAGTCCCAGCTACTCGGAGGCTGAGGCGGGAGAATGGCGTGAACCCGGGAGGTGGAGCTTGCAGTGAGCCAAGATCGCGCCACCGCACTCCAGCCTGGGCGACACAGCGCGAGACTCCGTCTCAAAAAAAAAAAAAAAAAAAAAAAAAGAATGTTGAATATTGGCCCCCACTCTCTTCTGGCTTGTAGAGTTTCTGCTGAGAGATCCGCTGTTAGTCTGATGGGTTTCCCTTTGTGGGTAACCCAACCTTTCTGTCTGGCTGCCCTTAATACTTTTTCCTTCATTTCAACTTTGGTGAATCTGACAATTATGTGACTTGGAGTGACAATTATGTGTCTTGGAGTTGCTCTTCTCGAGGAGTATCTTTATGGCATTCTCTGTATTTCCTGAATTTGAATGTTGGCCTGCCTTGCTAGGTTGGGGAAGTTCTGCTGGATAATACCTGAAGAGTGTTTTCCAACTTGGTTCCATTCTCCTCATCACTTTCAGGTACACCAATCAGACACCCATTTGGTCTCTTCACATAGTCCCATATTTTTTGGAGGGCTTGTTCATTTCTTTTTACTCTTTTTTCTCTAAACTTCTCTTCTTGCTTCAGTTCATTCATTTGATCTTCAATCACTGATACCCTTTCTTCCACTTGATCGAATCAGCTGCTGAAGCTTGTGCATGCATCACGTAGTTCTCGTGCCATGGTTTTCAGCGCCATCAGGTCATTTAAGGTCTTCTCTATGCTGCTTATTCTAGTTAGCCACTCATCTAATCCTTTTTCAAGGTTTTTAGCTTCTTTGCAATGGGTTCGAACATTGGAGAAGTTTGTTATTATCGATCATCTGAAGCCTTCTCTCAACTTATCAAAGTCATTCTCCATCCAGCTTTGTTCCATTGCTGGTGAGGAGCTGCATTCCTTTGGAGGAGAAGAGGTGCTCTGATTTTTAGAATTTTCAGCTTTTCTGCTCTGGCTTCTCCCCATCTTTATGGTTTTATCCATCTTTGGTCTTCAATGATGTTAAGGTACAGATGGGGTTTTGGTGTGGATGTCCTTTGTTTGTTAGCTTTCCTTCTAACAATCAGGACCGTCAGCTGCAGTTCTGTTGGAGTTTGCTGGAGGTCCACTCCAGACCCTGTTTGCCTGGATATCACCAGCAGAGGCTGTAGAACAGCAAATATTGCAGAACGGCAAATGTTGCTGCCTGATCCTTCCTCTGGAAGCTTCGTCTCAGAGGGGCACCCAGCTGTATGAGGTGTCGGTCAGCCCCTACTGGGAGGTGTCTCCCGGTTAGGCTACTCGGGGGTCAGGGACTCACTTGAGTAGGCAGTCTGTCCGTTCTCAGATCTCAAACTCGGTGCTGGAAGAACCACTACTCTCTTCAAAGCTGTCAGACAGGGACGTTTAAGTCTGCAGAAGTTCCTGCTGCCTTTTGTTCAGTTATGCCCTGCCCCCAGAGATGGAGTCTACAGAGGCAGGTAGGCCTCTTGAGCTGTGGTGGGCTCCACCCAGTTCGAGCTACCCAGCCACTTTGTAATTTTGTATTTTCAGTAGAGACGGGGTTTCTCCATGTTGGTCAGGATTGTCTCAAACTCCCAACCTCAGACGATCCACCCACTTTGGCCTCCTAAAGTGTTGGGATTACAGGCATGAGGCACTGTGCCCAGCCAGGGCATTGCACATTTCTAACAAGTCTTAAAATCTTTTAGTGCAGGCTGGGTGTGGTGGCTCATGCTTATAATGCTAGCACTTTGGGAGACCGAGGTGGGTGGATCACTGAAGGTCAGGAGTTTGAGACCAGCCTGGCCAATATGGTGAAACCCTGTCTCTACTAAAACTACAAAAATTAGCCAGGTATGGTGGCAGACACCTGTAGTCCCAGCTACTCGGGAGGTTGAGGCAGGAGAATCAGTTGAACCCAGGAGGAAGCTGCGGTGAGCTGAGATGGCATCACTGCACTCCAGCCTGGGTGACGGATTAAGATGTTTCAAAAAAAAAAAAAAAAGAAAAAAGAAAAAAAAAGAGAAGAAATAAATAAATCTGTTAGTGTAAGTGTTTAGGTTTTGTTCTTCAAGGTCATCTATGCTATTTTTAGCCTTCTACATGCCACATTGTTTTAAAATGTAGGTTTTATTAGTATTCAGGTTTGGTGAGACTGACAGATTAGGTCACAACTGCCATTGAAAAGATAATTTGTTATTCATAGTACCCAAGAAGACAGGGCATGCAGCACCACACAGGGCCACGTGGGGAAGTACCATGGCCAGTTAGGAGGCAGAAGTGAGGAGAAAGCATGGGTAAGAGCCTTTTTTTGTGGTTTTCACAGGTACTATGGGAGAAGCGGTTACAGGCTAAGAAGGACTGGCATTGGCTAGTTTGAATAAATTCAGTAGGCTCCAGGGAGCAGGGGCGGTCCTGAGCTGTCTGGTACCTGGCCCTGGGGTGATTAGGGAAGGGGAATATTGAGGAGTAAGAACCCTGTGAGAGTGCAACAAAGGAGGAGGTTGGAGGGTATGGGCTCTGGATTGGTTGTTTTGCATCTGAAAGGCTCCCTCACAGGAGAGCCATTTGCTATTTCTAGGAATTAGCTAGCTCTGAGAGGGGCAGTCTTTCCCAGGTCAGCAAGGCCTCCAGGATCTAAAAGATTAATAAAATACAGAAAATAAAAAACATGGCCGGGCGCGGTGGCTCAAGCCTGTAATCCCAGCACTTTGGGAGGCCGAGACGGGTGGATCACGAGGTCAGGAGATCGAGACCATCCTGGCTAACACGGTGAAACCCCGTCTCTACTAAGAAATACAAAAAACTAGCCGGGCGAGGTGGCGGGCGCCTGTAGCCCCAGCTACTCGGGAGGCTGAGGCCGGAGAATGGCGTGAACCCGGGAGGCGGAGCTTGCAGTGAGCTGAGATCCGGCCACTGCACTCTAGCCTGGGCTACAGAGCCAGACTCCGTCTCAAAAAAAAAAAAAAAAAAAAAAGAAAAGAAAAAACATGACTAATACACATATCTATTGTAGAATCAGCTTGTCAATTTATACACACACAGACACACACACACACACGGTTTTGTTATTGGGTTTATATTGAATCTATTCATCAATTTGAGTAGAATTAACATTTTTATAATATTAAATATTCCAGTTGATGAAAACAGAATATTCCTACCTTTTCTTTCTGTTGAAGTCTTCTTTAATTCCCATGAGTAATATTTTTAGTTTTCTATGTAGATGATTTGCATATCTTTTGTTGAACTTATTTCTGGGATTTGGTGAATTTTGATGCTATCTAAATGATATCATTTATTTGATTTTCTCATTGTTGATTGCTAGTATGTAGAAATGCAATTGACATTTGTTATATTGATCTATAGAGAGATTTTGCTAAATTCACTTAATTCTAATAGTTGATGAATTCTTTTACATTTTCTTACATACAAATCACGTTGTCTGAAAATAATGAGTTTTATTTCTTCCCTTCCAACTAATATAATATACCTTTTCATTCTTTTGAGACAGAATTTCTTTCACTCTTGTCACCCAGGCTGGAGTGGAATGGTGAAATCTCCACTCCCTGCAACCTCGTCCTCCCGGGTTTGAGCTATTCTCTCACCTCAGCCTCCTGAGTAGCTGGGATTACAGGCACATGCCACCATGCCCAGCTAATTTTTGTATTTTTAGTAGAGATGGAGTTTCATCATGTTAGCCAGGCTGGTCTCGAACTCCTGACCTCAGGTATTCTGTCCCCCTCGGCCTCCCAAAGTTCTGGGATTACAAGCGTGAGGCACCACACCCAGCCTTTTTTTTTTTTTTTTTTTTGAGATTGAGTCACTCTGTTGCCCAGGCTGGAGTGCAGTGGCACAATCTTAGTTAATTACAACCTCCAGCTCCCAGGTTCAAGCAATTCTGCTGCCTCAGCCTTCCGAGTAGCTGGGATTACAGGTGTGCACCACCACACCCAGCTAATTTTGGTATTTTTAGTAGAAATGGAGTTTCACCATGTTGGTCAGGCTGGTCTCAGACTCCTGACTTCAAGTTATCAGCCCATCTCACCCTCCCAAAGTGCTAGGATCACAGGCATAAGCCACCGTGCTCGGCCCTTTTTCTTATTTTGCTTGCCTTATTATATTGTCTAAAATTTCCTATTGTAAATCTGAATAGAAGTGATGTTAGCAAGCATCCTTTCCTTATTCCCAATCTGAAAGGAAAAGTTTTTGATATTTCATCAAGCATGATATTTACTGTATTTTTTGATTGACAACCTTTACCATATTACAGAAGTTCCTGATATTTCTAGTTTGCCAAGAGCTTTTATTTTTAAAAAAACTATACATAGACACTGAATTATATAAAATAATAGTATCTATTGAAGTGATCATATGGTTTTTCTCCTTTATTCTGTAATTGTGGTAAATTATATTGATTAAATTTTTGAATGATAAATCAATTGTCAGTCTTGGAATAAATCCAATTTATCATGACTTACTATTCTTTTTATTTATATTTAAAATTTTTATTTAATTAGTTTATTTAGAGCTGGGATCTCCCTATGTCACCCAAGCTGGTCTTGAACACCTGGCCTCAAGTCTTGACCTTCTGAGTAACTGGGATGATAGGCCTGAGACACTGCACTCAGCTCTATTCGTTTTTTATATATAGCTGAATCCAGTATAATAATATATTATTTTGGCCAGGCACAGTGCCTCATATCTATGATCTTAGCACTTTGAGGGGCCCAGGCAATCAGATCATAACCTGGCCAACATGGTGAAAATCCGTCTCTACTAAAAATACAAAAAAATTAGCTGAGTGTGGTGGCGAATCTCTGTCTCGAAAAAAAATTTGTTTTTTATTTTGGATATTTGCATATATGGTAATGGAAAGATTGGTTGTAATTTTCTTTTCTTATAATATCTTTGTTAGTTGTAGTATCAAGATTATGCTGAACTTATAAAATGAGTATTTCTGCTTTTTCTGTTCTCTGGAAGAGTTTATATAAAATTATGTATTAGTATCCCTAGGCTGTTGTAACAAAGTACCTCAAATTGGACTGCTTAAAACAACAGAAATATATTCCCTCATAGTTGTGGAGGTTAGAAGTCCAAAATCAAGGAGCAGCAGCATTGTTGGTTCCTTCTGAGTAGGCTCTGAGGGAGAATCTGCTCCATGCCTCTCTTGTGGCTTCCAGTGAAGCCGAACCTCAGTGTTTCTTGGCTCACAGATACATGGCCTCCATCTTCACCTGGCATTCTCTCTGCCTTCTTATAAGGACTCAAGTCATATTGGTTTAGGGGCTCCAGCATGACCTCATTTTAATGAACAGCATCTGCAATGCCTTATTTCCAAATATACTCACATTTGGAATTCCGAGATACTGGGGGTTAAGACTTCAACATATCCATTTTTGGAAGGGACACAATTCAACCCATAGCAGATTGTGTTATTTGTTTCTTTGAAAGTTTAGAATAATTAATCAATGAAAGCCATCTGGGTGTACAATTATATCGTAGGAACATTTTAAATTATGGATTTCTTTTTTTTTTCCCCCATACAGGGTCTCTCTGTTGCCTAGGCTGGAGTACGGTGGCACAATCACAGCTCACTGAAGCCTCAATCGCCTAGGCTCAAGTGATGCTCCCCCTCAGCCCCCAACAAGTAGCTGGGAGTTACAGGTGCTCACCAACACATCGGGCTAATTTTTAAATTTTCTGTAGAGATGGTGTCTCCCAATCTGCACAGGCTGCTTTCAAACTTCTGACCTCAAGCAATCTTCCCACCTCAGCCTCTGAATCTTTTAGGATTACAGGTGCAAGATTTTTCAATTCTTCTTATGTGAGAATTTTTTTCTTTTTTTTTTTTTTGAGACGGAGTCTCGCACTGCCGCCCAGGCTGGAGTGCAGTGGCCGGAGCTCAGCTCACTGCAAGCTCTGCCTCCTGGGTTTACGCCATTCTCCTGCCTCAGCCTCCCGAGTAGCTGGGACTACAGGCGCCCGCCACCTCGTCCGGCTAGTTTTTTGTATTTTTTAGTAGAGACGGGGTTTCACCGTGTTAGCCAGGATGGTCTCGATCTCCTGACCTCGTGATCCACCCGTCTCGGCCTCCCAAAGTGCTGGGATTACAGGCTTGAGCCACCGCACCCGGCGAGGTCAAGTTTTTTAAGGAATTTGTTCATTCATATAAATTTTCAAATTTATTAGCACAGTTGTTCATAATATCCTTTTACTACTTAAGTATTGATATGTTTTGCGTTTTATGGTTCCCTTTCATTACTGTACTATACTTTTTCTCTTTAAAAATATATTTTATTTTTAAATAAATAAAATGGAATATATTTGCATAATTTCGAAAATTGTAGGGATATTCAAATTTCTTGTTTTCTTTTAAAATTGCTTTTTAGCTTATCTCCACTGTGGTCAAAAAACATACTCTGTATGGCAATTCTTTGAAATTTGCATGTGCACTTAATAAGCATATAGAGGTCACAGGTGGTGGCTCACACCTGTAATCCCAACACTTTGGGAGGCCGAAGTGGGCGGATCACTTGAGGCCAGGAGTTCCAGACCAGCCTGACCAACATGGCCAAACCCCATCTCTACTAAAAAAATATATATACAAAAATTAGCCAGGTGTGGTGGCACATGCCTGTAATCCCAGCTACTCCGGAGGCTGAGGCAGGAGAATCGCTTTAACCCGGGAAGTGGAGGTTGTAGTGAGCAGAGATCGTGCCACTGCACTCCTGCCTGGGCAATAGACAGTCTGTCTCAAAAAATTAAATTAAATTAAATTAAAAAATAGGGCCGGGTGCGGTCGCTCATGCCTGTAATCCCAGCACTTTGGGAGGCCGAGTCTGGTGGATCATGAGGTCAGGAGACTGAGACCATCCTGGCCAACACGGTGAAACCCGTCTCTACTAAAAATACAAAAATTAGCCGGGCGTGGTGGCACGCGCCTGTAGTCCTAGCTACTTGGGAGGCTGAGACAGGGGAATTGCTTGAACCCAGGAGGTGGAGGTTGCAATGTGCCAAGATTGTGCCACTGCACTCCAGCCTGGCGACAGAGCGAGATTCTGTCTCAAAAAATAAAAATATATATATTTTTAATTTTTAAATAAATAAAATGGAATATATTTGCATAATTTCCAAAATTTTCAGATATTCAAATTTCCTATTTTCTTTTAAAATTGCTTTTTTTTTTTTTTTGAGACGGAGTCTTTGCTCCGTCGCCCAGGCTGGAGTGCAGTGGCACGATCTCAGCTCACTGCACGCTCCGCCTCCCGGGTTCACACCATTCTCCTGCCTCAGCCTCCTGAGTAGCTGGGACTACAGGCGTCTGCCACCACGCCTGGCTAGTTTTTTGTATTTTTCAGAAGAGACAGGGTTTCACCATGTTAGGCCAGGATGGTCTTGATCTCCTGACCTCCTGATCTGCCCACCAGCAGCCTCCCAAAGCGCGGGGATTACAGGCGTGAGCCACAGTGCCTGGCCTTAAAATTGCTTTTTAGCTTATCTCCACTGTGGTCAAAAAACATACTCTGCATGGCCATTCTTTGAAATGTGCATGTGCACTTAAAAAGCATATAGAGGTTGGGCGCAGTGGCTCACACCTGTAATCCCAGCACTTTGGGAGGCCTAGGCGAGCAGATCACTTGAGGGCAGGAGTTCGAGACCAGCCTGGCAAACATGGTGAAACCTTGTCTCTACTAAAAATACAAAAATTAGCTGGGTGTGGTGGCACACACCTGTAATCCCAGCTACTCGGGAGGCTAAGGAATTGCTTGAACCAGGGCAGCGGAGGTTGCAGTGAGCTGAGATCATACCACTGCACTCCAGCCTGGGTGACAGAGTGAGACCCCATCTCAATTAAAAAACCAAAACAAACAAACAAACAAAAACCCCATATAGATTCTGCAGTTGTTGTTGCAATGTTTTCCATATATGTCAAGTTTATTAATTGCATTGTTCAAGTTTTCTATATTTTTGTTGATTTTCTGTGGTTTGTTCAGTCAGTTACAGAAAGAGGTATATTAAAATTGCCAGCTATGATTGTAGTTTTGTCTATTTCTCCTTTCCATTCTGCTTTTACGCATATTTTCGAAACTATGTTATTAGGTAAATGCAACTTTTGAGTTATTTTATCTTCCCCTTTTATCATTACAAAACGTCCCATTTATCTCTACTAATATTTTTGTTTTAAAGCCTACTTCATCTAATATTAGTATAGATAAATCAGCTTTCTTCCCCGCACCTCCCCCCCAACCCCCCAGCCACTGGAGACAAGAGTCTTGCTCTGTGGCCCAGGCTGAAATCTGGAATTTAATGGCAGAATCTTGCTGCCTCCTGGTTTCAAGCAAGTCTCCTGCCTCAGCCTCCCGAGTCGCTGGGATTACAGGCATGTACCACCATGCCCACCTAATTTTAATTTTTTAAGTTGAGATGAGGCTTCACCTCATCTTGGCTAGGCTGGTCTTGAACTCCTGGGCTCAAGTGATCTGCCTGCCTCAGCCTCCTAAAATGCTGGGATTACAGGCATGAGCCAATGCACTTGGCCTAATCAGCGTTTTATTATTATTTATTTTTTTTGAGATGATGTCTCACTCTGTCGCCAGGCTGGAGCGCAGTGGCACAATCTTGGCTCACTGCAACCTCTGCCTCCTGAGTTCAAGTGATTCTCCTGCCTGAGCCTCCCAAGTAGCTGGGACTATAGGCGCATGCTAACACATCCAGCTAATTTTTGTATTTTTAGTAGAGACGGGGTTTCACCATGTTGGCCAGGATGGTCTCCATCTGTTCACCTCGTGATCCACCCGCCTCAGCCTCCCAAAGTGCTGGGATTACAGGCATGAGCCACCCCGCCCGGCTAATCAGCTTTCTTTAGGTTAGCATTTTTATGTTTATCCTTCTCCCTCTTTTTACTTTCAACCTACTTTGTCATCACCCCAAGGGTGTAGCTTTTGTAAGCAGCAGATAGTTGCTTTTTAAAAATATACTCTAAAAATCTTGTCTTTAAGTGTGGAGTGTTTAAATCATATACATTTAAAATAATTTCTGAAATTTTGACTTTATTATTTTAATATATTTTTATTTGTCCCATTTGTTAATTTTTGTCTCCTTTCTCCTTTCTTGCTCATTAGTTAGTAATATTCTTTTTTTTTTTTTGAGATGAAGCCTCCCTCTGTCACCCAGGCTGGAATGCAGTGGCACAATCTCGGCTCACTGCAACCTCTGCCTCCTGGGTTCGAGTGATTCTCCTACCTCAGCCTCCCGAATAGCTGGGACTATGGGCATGTGCCGCCATGCTCGGCTAATTTTTGTATTTTTAATAGAGAAGGGGTTTCACCGTGTTGATCAAGCTGGTCTCGAACTCCTGACCTCAGGTGATCCACCTGCCTAGGGCATCCAAAGTGCTGGGATTACACGTGTGAGCCATCACACCCAGCCAGTAATACATTCTTTAATGATTCAGTGAGTGTTATTCTAGGGATGACCACATGCATTCTTGACTTACTAGAGTGTACCTTATTTATTTATTTTTCCAGACAGAGTCTTGCTGTCTCTCCCAGGCTGGGGTACAGTGATGCAATCTCAGCTCACTGCAACCTCTGCCTTCTGGGTTCAAGCAATTATCCTGCCCCAGCCTTCCTAGTAGCTGAGATTACAGGTGTGCACTACCATGCCCAGTTAATTTTTGTATTTTTAGTAGATACAGGGTTTCGACATGTTGGCCAGGCTGGTCTCGAACTCCTGACCTCAAGTGACCCACCTCCCCTCAGCCTTCCAAAGCGCTGGGATTACAGGTATGGGCCACCAGGCCTGGCCTGCTAGAGCGTACTTTAAATTCCTACTTTCACCACTTCTCAGACAACCCTAGTTTGGTTCAATGCCATATCCCCCCTCTGCCTTTTGTGCTATTGTTGTCATGTATTTTATTTTATTTTATTTTATTTGAGATGGAGTCTCACTCTGTCACCCAGGCTGCAGTGCAGTGTCACAATCTCAGCTCACTGCAACCTCCACCTCCCGGGTTCAAGCAATTATCCTGCCTCAGCCTCCTGAGTAGCTGGGATTGCAAGGGTGCGCCACCACATCCAGCTAATTTTTGTATTTTTAGTAGAGACAAAGTTTTGCCATGTTGGCCAGGCTGGTCTCAAACTCCTGACCTCAGATGATCTGCCTGCCTCAGCCTCCCAAAGTGCTGGGATTACAGGTAAGCCACTGCTCCCAGTCCCCATTGACTATTGATGTTATTTTCAATGTCCTAAACTCTTTTGGCAATGGTGAAAGGCAAGTTTATTTTCTCTGGACATAATTCTTCTTTTTTTTTTTCTTTTTGAGACGGAGTCTTGCTCTGTCGCCCAGGCTGGAGTGCAGTGGCCGGATCTCAGCTCACTGCAAGCTCCGCCTCCCGGGTTTACGCCATTCTCCTGCCTCAGTCTTCCAAGTAGCTGGGACTACAGGCGCCCGCCACTGCGCCCGGCTAGTTTTTTGTATTTTTTAGTAGAGACGGGGTTTCCATGTTAGCCGGGATGGTCTCGATCTCTTGACCTCGTGATCCGCCCGTCTCGGCCTCCCAAAGTGCCGGGATTACAGGCTTGAGCCGCCGCGCCCGGCCTTCTCTGGACATATTTCTGTGGCAACCACTCTTTTTTTTTTTTTTTTTGAGACGGAGTCTTGCTCTGTGGCCGGATCTCAGCTCACTGCAAGCTCCGCCTCCCGGGTTCCCGCCATTCTCCTGCCTCAGCCTCCGGAGTAGCTGGGACTACAGGCGCCCGCCACCTCGCCCGGCTAGTTTTTTTGTATTTTTTAGTAGAGACAGGGTTTCACCGTGTTCGCCAGGATGGTCTCGATCTCCTGACCTCGTGATCCGCCCGTCTCGGCCTCCCAAAGTGCTGGGATTACAGGCTTGAGCCACCGCGCCCGGCCGGCAACCACTCTTGAGTACAATTTAACTCACCATCAGTAAACAGCTCTCCTTGCTTTACTAACAAATAAGCCTCTAGGACACTTACTTTGTGAAGAAATTTTGCTGTGATGAGATATTCTGATTTCAATTTTTTTTTGAGATGTTGTTTCGCTCTTGTTGCCTAGGGTGGAGTGCAATGGTGCGATCTCGGCTCACTGCAACCTCCGCCTCCCAGGTTACAGGCATCCACTACCGCGCCGGCTAATTTTTGTATATTTAGTAGAGACGGGGTTTCGCCTTGTTGACCAGGCTGGTCTTGAATTTCTGACCTCAGGCGATCCACCCTCCTCGGCCTCCCCAAGTGCTGGGATTACAGGCATGAGCCACCGTGCCTGGCCCTTATAATCTTTTCCAACCACTTAAAAATGTAAAAAAAGTGGCCAGGCAACATGGCTCACACCTGTAAAACCAGCACTTTGGGAGGCCGAGGCGGGCAGATCACCTGAGGTCGGGAATTAGAGACCAGCCTGGCTAACACGGAGAAACCCCATCTCTACTAAAAATACAAATTAGCCGGGCGTGGTGGTGCTTGTCTGTAATCCCAGCTACTCATGAGGCTGAGGTAGGAGAATCGCTTGAACCCACAACAAGAGTGAAACTCTATCTCAAAAAAAAAAAAAAAAAAAAAAAGTCTTAGCTGAGACCATACAAAAACAGGCAGCAAGCTGTAGTGTGCATGCTCTAGATGGTTGTTTTTGGTTTGGTCTCTATGCCTGCTGCTGCAAATCACCACATTTTCTGAGGGGATGAAACAGCAGTAAATATAAACTCACTTGAATGAATTTCCCTTCTGGTGTTTTGACTCCTCACGTCCTGGCTGACTTGGTTGACAGCGATGCCTTCAACTCACCTGGGTTTTGTTTTATTTTGGTATTTTATCCAGAGTTTATAGTTGTTCTTGAAGAAAGAGTCAATCTGACATCAATACCCCATTAGAATGCGAAGTGGAAGTCTACATGTTAATTTTAATTTGCTACTTTTGCTTACCATTATGAGCTTCCTTCTACATTGACAAACATATTTCCACAATGTCATAACATTCCATTAGATGAATGCACATAACTTCGTAATTCCCTATAGGGGACATTGAGATTGTTTCTAGATTTTTTTACTGTGATGAACACACGTCTACAGGTTTATTTGTGTATCTGGTTGTTTCCTTCAGATAAAATCCTAGAAGTACGTGGGTAAGTCAAAGGTTCACATTTTTAAAGGTATTTCACAGGTATTGCCAAACTCCTCTTTAGAACTGTTACACAATGGTCCAGCATCTATGTGCTTCTTAGCACAGTGGCCAATGCTGGGCGTTACCATTCTTTTCTTCCTTTGCCAATCTGACAGATGAAAACTGGTGGTTATCTCAATGCTGTTTCCATTTGCATTTCTGGTTTACAGGTGTGGTAGGCTGATAATGGCTCACTCCCAAAGCTACATCTATGACCTAATCCCTGGAAACTGTGAATGTTTAAGGAAAAGAGGTCTTTGCAGATGTGAAGTTAAGGATTTTGACAAGGGCAGGTTATCCAGGTGGTCCTTAAATGCCATCACAAGTATCCTTTCTCTTTCTCTCTCTCTCTCTTTCGAGATGGAGTCTCACTCTGTCGCCAAGACTGGAGTGCAGAGGCACGATCTCGGCTCACCACAACCCCTGCCCTCCGAATTCAAGCGATTCTCCTGCCTCAGCCTCCTGAGTAGCTGGGATCAGAGGAGCCTGCCACTGTGCCTGGCCAGTTTTTATTTTTAGTAGAGACGGGGTTTCACCGTGTTGGCCAGGCTGGTCTTGAACTCCTGACCTCGTAATCCACCCGCCTCGGCCTCCCAAAGTGCTGGGATTACAGGCGTGAGCCACCGTGACCAGCCACAAGTATCGTTTCTTGTAAGAAGGGGACAGAGGGAGATTTGTCACAGACAAAAAAAGGAGAAGGCAATGTGATTACAGAAGCAAGGGTGGGAATGATGTGGTCACAAGACCCCAGAAGCTGCAAGAGACAAGGGTAGATTCTCTTCGGAGCCTCCAGAGGGAGCATGGCCCTGTCAACACCTCGATTTCTACTCAGTGAAACTGACAATGGACTTCTGTCTTCCACAACTGTGAGAGGATAAATTTCTGTTGTTTTAAGTCACCAATTTTTTGTGATTTCTGACAGTAGCAGCAGGAAACTAATACAATAGGCTTTTCATATATTTATGGACCACAGACATGAAAAATCGTCTTTTAAATCTTATAAAAATAAAATAACACGCAATAATACAAAGAGTGTGATTCTATTTATGTAAATCAGAGTATCTGTAAAAATGTTTACATATGTTCATAACTGCCTAGGAAAGTGTCTGGAAAGATATATACCAAACTAGTAACAGTGGTTAACCAGAGGGAGTTAACTGAAAGTGGTTAACCAGAAGGGTACTCTATCCTGGGGGGGAAAGAGGAACTTTTATTTGTTACTCCATACTGCTCAAGATACATCTGTTATTTGAAAACGTTTTATGAGACTTTGTGAATGGCTTCGGAGATCACTGGACAGGCAATTTTCCCTCGCAATGAACCAAATCCAAAAAGGCATATCTGCTTGTTGTAAAGTTCATAGAAAGCAGAAAACTATCTCTTTTCACTTATCCTTTCCCAGAAATAGTCACTGATAATAATTTGCATCTTCTCAGATTTCTTTCTATGCAGAAATAAATGTGTATAATTCTTTTAAAAACAAAAATAAAATAGTGAATGTCATATACAGTGCTTCATTTAAAGATGTTCCTCCAAAATCAATCCAGGTCCATGTGCCTGTGTGTGTGTATGGGTTGGGGGGGGTGGGGACACTGCATAGAACTGGCCAGCTGCATGGACTGTGGCTGTAAAGAAAGATGAAGAATGCATGTCACCAAGCTCTCTGATGCTTTGAACCTAGCATATGTGGCTTTGTCCATATGGGTGGGCACCTCTGTAGAAACTCTTCTGCCAGCTGTGCTGAAAATAGTTTTACATAGTTCCATACTGTCTTCCAAGCTGTTTTCAAAGTTTATGCTCTAATAGTTCCCCACGGTGGATAACACAAGATACTATTCATTTTCCTCAAACTTTCCCGCACAGGTTGGAGAGAAATGACACCTTAATGTCATTGAAACAGGCATTTCTTTACTAAAAGAAAAAAATTTTTTTTTTTGGAGACGATGTCTCACTATGTTGCCCAGGCTGGTCTCAAACTCCCGGGCTCGAGAGATCCTCCTGCCTCGGCCTCGTGAGCAGAGGGAACTACAGGCACTGGCCGTGGTACTCGCACCACAGGTATTACTTAGGTATGAGGCTGGTTGAGCATTTTTCTCGTGTTCATTGGCTACTCACGCAGCTTTGTGAATGGCTTCGGAGATCACTGGACAGGCAATTTTCTCTCGTAATGAAACAAATCCAAATTATTTTCGAACCCAAGATCGCGATTTTTCGATTTAGGACCTAGCCCCAAAACAATGAAGAAAAGGTGATTTCCAAAATTTCAGCGTGGGAATCTGTATACCTGGACAAGGTCGAAAACCTGGGCTGGGGGTCGCGTTGGAACCCCACAGTAAAGAGGCGCGGAAAGCCGCCGGGCATTTTGCGGGGTCCCATAAATGTCCCCAGTCTCCTGGTCTGTGCATCGAGCTCGCGCGCGCTCGGAGGGACTGCAGGCAGGGGGAGGGCCCTGCGGCCAGTCTGTGCGTCTGAGGCTTTCCCGCAGGGGGCAGTGCCGCCTATCCGCCAGCGCCATACGGTGGGAGGGGGTGTGAACCTGCGCGGAGTTCTGGGGGTTCTTTGGGAGAAAGTTAGGGGATGCGGAGGGGTGGGGGCAAGACTTCCAGGACTCGAGGGAGGCCGTGGGGAGGGCCACCCAGGGTGCAGCGTGGGGCGCAGGAAGGAGGTCCGGGCGAGTTTGGGGTTGGGGGCGGTGCACGCTGCAGGGACACGCAGCCCCCGGAAGGTGCGAGTGTGAACGTGAGTGTGAGTGCGTGTGTGTGTGTGTGTGTGCGCGCGCGCGCCGCAGCTCTCCGGGTTCCGCGAGGCGCGCGGGTGTCAGCTTGCAGCCGGGGCTCCTCCCTCCGGCCCCCCTGCCCAGCCCGGCGGTCCCTCCCTCCCTCCCCGCTCGCCCCTCCCCGGCGGGCCAGGGGCTGGGACGCCCCGGCGGAGCAGGCGGCGGCGGCGGCGGCGGCGGCGGCGGCGGCGAGTTGGGGAGCCCTAGGCTCGGCGCTGCCGGAGGGGCCCGAGCCGAGCCGCCTGTGCCCCGGCCGGGCCGCGCCAGGCCCGCTTCCCGCGGGGCCACGCCCTGTCAAACTTTGTTGCGGCGGCGAGCGCAGCGGGCCGGCGAGCGGGCGGGAGGGGCGCCGGGCCGGGCCGGGCAGGGCGCGGGCGGCTAGGCGCTCCGAGAGCTGCGGCCCCGGCCCGCGGCCCCACCATGCCCCAGCTCGGCGGCGGGGGCGGCGGCGGCGGCAGCGGGGGAGGCAGTGGCTCCAGCGCCGGGGCAGCAGGCGGAGGGGACGACCTCGGGGCGAACGACGAGCTGATCCCCTTCCAGGACGAGGGGGGCGAGGAGCAGGAGCCGAGCAGCGACAGCGCCTCGGCGCAGCGGGACCTAGACGAGGTCAAGTCGTCCCTGGTCAACGAGTCGGAGAACCAGAGCAGCAGCTCGGACTCGGAGGTAAGGAGGCTCCGCGGCCGGCCCCGGGGGATCCCGGCCCTGCGTCCGCTCACCCGCTCTCGCCTTTGTGTCTCCTCCGCAGGCTGAGAGGCGCCCGCAGCCCGCCCGGGACACTTTCCAGAAGCCGCGGGACTATTTCGCCGAAGGTACGTGCCCGCCGGGACAGCCCCCCACTCTCGATCCCCGCTGCGCTCCGCTGCTCAGCCCAGGCGGCCCACGGTCCCCCTTGCTCGGGTGTACGCACTCTTGCCCTCCGCCTCGGCAGCCCCCGTGGGGCGCGCGTTGGGGGCGCTCGGGTCCCCGGCTCCCGCCCCGAGCCCCCTGCCGCGGCGCTGTCCCGGGGGCCCGGGCCTCACCTCAACCTTGGTCTTGTTCGCAGTGAGAAGGCCCCAGGACAGCGCGTTCTTTAAAGGACCCCCATACCCTGGGTACCCCTTCCTGATGATCCCGGACCTGAGCAGCCCGTACCTCTCCAACGGACCCCTGTCTCCCGGAGGAGCGCGCACCGTGAGTGCGCGTCTAGCGCGCCCGGGAGGGTGGGAGGCCGCGGCCCGCAGGATGCGCCCCCGGGCTGGGCCATGGAGTGGGGGATGGGGCCTCCTGCGCCGATCCCAAGCAGAACTTGTTTGCGGAGTTGAACTACTCTCTGGCGGCCCAGCGCGAGGCTGCGCTGGCCAGTGCCTGGATGAAAGTAAAGTTCCTTTAACTTCTCCCCTCTTGCGGGTTGAGGTTTTGGAGTCCACCTCTGGGATCTTCCTCGGTCTCCAGAATTCTTCGCCTGCACCGAAGGAAACTTGGATTTGTGCCCGCTTTGGGGGGGGTCTCGCTTTCCTTCTTGGAAATCGGTCAGCTTTCTCTGGCAGTGGGGCAAGGGGCCTGGGGAGCTGGGTTGGCGACGTTGTCCTCCGACCGCGGGTTCACTGGGCTGCTGCAAGCTGGTTCCTAAGAAACCCAGTTTTCGTGGCGGGTTATTCACAGCCCCCGTTCCCACTCCCAACCCTCGCACCAGGGCCTCAGCTTTTCTGCGGAGCTAGTTCTGAATTTTATACTAGCGTAGATGATTTCGAGGCGACCCGAGGCATTCTTCAAGTTGAGGAACTTGGCTTTTTCCCCCTTTTGTCGCCCGCTTTTCTCATTTAAAGCGAGTGCTGCGACACTTTAAACCTGTTAATGGGCGCGTATTGTGTGCTGCGCGCTGGCATTTAGAGCGGTGATTAAGCAAATTGACCGGGCCCCAGACGACGTGCAAATGAGGGCGGATTCCTTCGCCCCCTCTCTCTGGCTCTAAACTCCCGCCCCCCGCGTTGCGCGGGGCGCAGCTGGGGGCTGGCGAGGCCTTTGTGTCCCCCAAGCCGCCACTCCACCCCTAGGCTCCCTGCCCAGGTACTGGGTCTGATGACAGATCTTGGGTGAACGCCTGTCTACTGTGTGCCAGGCCCCCTCGTGCTGCTGCTTGGGCGCGATGTGCATCGTAGTTCTTTGCTTCCCGCCTAGCTACCCAGTGCCTGCCACTTCGTTGTCGACGGTGGGTAAGGGGGCAGGCAGTGTTGGCCTCTTAGGAGCAGGGTCCCAGCAACCCACTTTATGCTAAGGCTGCCCGGAGGTAACGATGATAATTAAAGTGTGCTGGAGAAAGGCTAGGTGCCGAATGGCCATTCCTGCTGTCAATGTACAGCGGTCGGTGGAGAGCCAAGGCCTCCACATTTGGTTCAGCAGGGGCGCTACCATTACCAGATGGGTTGGAGGGGGGTTAACGGGGGCGGTGGGAGAGACTCTGACTGAGGGAGAGGGGAATGGGGAGTGGGACCACACAGACCTCACAGTTTTGCCCCGAGAGGTAGGGAGGCCTTGCTGCTTTGGCTCTGCTGGCCTGGGGCACCCCAGGAAGTCCTGAATGTAAGTGTCACTTTTGCAGTGAAAACTGAATGTGAGTCTATGGCTGTTGCTTTTTGTTATTAGTGTTAAAAGAAAAGAGGTGCGTGCCAATCAAAGGCGGGGGATCCACAACCTACTGTAGTCTTCTTTAGGTTTTCAGTGATTCCCACCAGTGTCCACACATGTAGCTTAGTTCTGTAAGTTTTGGTGGGATTCCTGTAACTTTGCGTATGGGGGAGAGTTAATGCCTCTAAAGTCCCATGTTTCCATTTACCATTAGGGTATCTAGAGAAAGGGGTCTGGGAGGCACTAGCATCTGTGCATCAGCCCTCAGCCAAGTCCTGGTGCAGTTGAAGTCACCAGAAATGACTATTTCACCATCAAATATGACTATGGCTCCCTCAAGGCTATTTCTCCATGCACCCATTTCTCTTTAGGGCATTTTGATTCATCCAGGCTCTGCTGTCTCCTCTCCCTAAGAGCCCAAGTGAAACAGATTTTTGTTAGTGTCCCCTCCTTCCTTCCTTCTATCATATTATGTGTTCTTATGCCTAAGAACTTCCAAAGGCTGATTCTTGCTGATCCTGGAGATTCCTGATTACTAAATCCAGGCCTGTGTGGGATTTTGGAGCCCTCCTGAGGCAGCCGACCTTTCGTCTCTGCGTGCCTCTCTGACTGTCCTTGTTCATCTCTGCAGCTGTTCCCTGCCCTGGCCCAGACACCATCCTCCTTTCAAGCCTCCTAGGACTTGTACTTTCTTGGGGACTTAGTATGTCCCATCCCACTCCCATACCTACATCTTGTCTTCCTGGTGACTTGCCCTTACAGAAGTTAGTTCATTTCCCAGTGTTTCTGTGTCTCTGTGTGCCTTTCGCTGCGTTAGTTCACTGATAAACTGGGGAAGTGTCCTGCCATTAGGTCAGCACAGTTAAACCTAATTTGACCCTGTTCTTTTGCTGCCAATAAGTAAAGCAAATGAGGAAATATTTAAGCACTTGGTTGTCTGGACTATAGGGTGGAGATAATGGTTTTCCTCTGGATGATTCTATTAATATAATTAAGGTAATTGTCACTGTAGGCAAATGGTAGGTACAGACAAAGTGGCCTTCTGTTGGTTTCCCAGCCTGGTAAAATGAATGTGGATAGATATGGGTGGGGAGTGAGAAGGGAGGAAAGTGCCCAGGATACATGATCCGATCTTTCTGACATCTTAGGTCTTTTTTATTGTTTGGCCTCTAAATTGCACCACTTTAGGCTTTGCTGCTCTAAGGCCTAGAGGTAGTATAAAATTAGGTGACCCCAGTTATCTGCTGCTCTAACACTTCCTCTGGAAATACCAAGCCAGAAGCATAAGTGGGAATTGGCTGGAGTATTTTCAGGGTGTTAATGAACCCTAGGAATAGCAGGCAGGAGGCTTCAGCAGCCTCACCCACTGGCATAATCCTGCTGAGACCACTGGGGCTGGCCCATCCTACAGTCTGGCCATCTCTCCCCATGAGCCATCACCCTTGCCCTCCACTCTGGTTTGGCTGGGATGCTAGGAAGTAGCCTTTTCCTGAGGCTCTTTAGAGAAGAGGTCCCCTCAGCATGGATGTGGGCCAAGTCTCTGTGAGCTGCAATTTCTTCTTGTCTGGAGGCCCAGGGACCCTGTGAAGAGAGGAATAACTGCCACAAACCATTTTTCAAATAATCACATTGAAATTATACATTCATTTCTGAAAAGGCTTCACGGTTTACTAAACCACTTTGGGGCTGTTGCTTAGAACTTTGTTAGGAAAATGTAAGTTGGCTAGGTGCGGTGGCTCACACCTGTGATCCCAGCATTTTGGGAGGCCAAGGCAGGCAGATCACCTGAGGTCAGGAGTTCGAGACCAGCCTGGCCAACATGGTGAAACCCCATCTGTACTGAAAATACAAAAATTAGCCAAGCTTGGTGGCGGGCGCCTGTAATTCCAGCTACATCGGAGACTGAGGCATGAGAATCGCTTGAACCCAGGAGGCAGAGGTTGCAGTGAACTGAGATCATGCTACTTCACTCCAGCCTGGGCAACAGAGTGAGACTCTGCCTCAAAAAAAAAAAAAAAAAAAAAGAAAGAAAGAAAATGTAAGTCAACACATTAGAAATGGAATGCCAAAAATAGTTTAAGACAAAAAAGAGCCAAAAAGAAAATGTTGAATGTGGTTCAGCAAGCCAGCTACAACGTGATAGAAAGTAGTTTGACTGTGACCATGAAGTGAGTGCTGATGACATTTTGGAAAGAAACACTTCTAGGTAGTATTGCTCAGGAAGTCTGTGGGTTTTGTGTCCATCTTATAAATTTCAGAACCTTTCCTTTTTTTTTTTTTTTTTTTGAGACGGAGTCTCGCTCTGTCACCCAGGCTGGAGTGCAGTGGCTGGATCTCAGCTCACTGCAAGCTCCGCCTCCCCGGTTTATGCCATTCTCCTACCACAGCCTCCCGAGTAGCTAGGACTACAGGCACCCGCCACCTCGCCTGGCTATTTTTTTGTATTTTTTTTAGTAGAGACGGGGTTTCACTGTGTTAGCCAGGATGGTCTCGATCTCCTGACCTCGTGATCCGCCCGTCCCGGCCTCCCTAAGTGCTGGGATTACAGGCTTGAGCCACCGCGCCTGGCTTCAGAACCTTTTTGTGCAGCACAAGCACACAAAAGGCTTTGCTTCATTATTTCTTAGACCATCTCAAGTCAGGTTTTTGTATGAAATTATCCTGGTTCTCAAACCCGTGCTCATTTTTAAGTCCTTTATAGCCCACTGCTTCCCTTGGGCAGTCTTTCTTATATCCTGGGAGCTCCTGTTCTTCCAGACCCAGAGGAACCCAAGCAGAAATCTGTGTATACGTATGAAGAGGTTGTCTGTTTTTAGGAGTTGTATGTAAAAGCTAAGGAAATCTTTTCTTTTGGAAGATCAGTATAAACATGCTGCTTTTGGTAAAATTCTTTTGAGCCATTTCATCTAAATATAACTTCTGTTTCATTTTTTTTTTCTAAATATAACTCAGAGTTTAATGAGGACTTTTCACATGGAACAAGCTTTTGAGAGGGCCTGTGTTGCTGAAGTTTTTGTCCTTGGATTGCTGAGGTGATATTGGTGACAAACTCTGTAGGGAAGGACTGGGAACCTGTCAATCTTTTTTCTTTGGTTGGGTGGATTGGGCAGGGAATAGCTGACTTGATTTGTTGTAAGTTTGGAAAGTTATAGTTTGGTTACATTCTTCATTGATCACACTTTTAGGAATTCTTGAAGAAAAGGGAGGCAACACACACACACACACACACACACACACACACACACACAATCAATCAATCTAACAGCATATTCTAGCCTTTACAGTGATGTGCAGTGTTACTAAAATAATTGGGAAATAAAGAATGTAAATGATGAACTCACTGGAAAATCTTTTTTTTTTTTTTTTTTTTTTTTTTTTTGAGGCGGGGTCTCGCTCTGTCGCCCAGGCTGGAGTGCAGTGGCCGGATCTCAGCTCACTGCAAGCTCCGCCTCCCGGGTTCACGCCATTCTCCGGCCTCAGCCTCCCGAGTAGCTGGGACTACAGGCTCCCGCCCCCTCGCCCGGCTAGTTTTTTTTGTATTTCTTAATAGAGACGGGGTTTCACCGTGTTAGCCAGGATGGTCTCGATCTCCTGACCTCGTGATCCGCCCGTCTCGGCCTCCCAAAGTGCTGGGATTACAGGCTTGAGCCACCGCACCCGGCCTGGAAAATCTTTTAAATCTTCTATAATAGGAAGGCCCTACTTACATTCTAATTTAGAGATACCTTTTACTTGCCAACCTAGGGAAATTTAGATTTGCACCCCTTTTTTTTTTTTTTTTTGAGATGGAGTCTTGCTTTGTTGCCCAGGCTGGAGTGCAGAGGCGTGATCTTGGCTCACTGCAAGCTCCGCCTCCCAGGTTCACACCGTTCTCCTACCTCAGCCTTCTGAGTAGCTGGGACTACAGGCGCCCGCCACCATGCCTGGCTAATTTTTTGTTTCTTAGTAGAGACAGGGTTTCACTGTGTTAGCCAGGATGGTCTCCATCTCCTGATCCACCCGCCTCGGCCTCCCAAAGTGCTGGGATTACAAGCGTGAGCCACCGCACCCGGCATAGATTTGCACTCTTAAATTTGCACTCTTACAATGAAAACTCCTCAACTTCTTCAACTAAAGTCTGTTGGATACCTATCATGGGCGATGGCTAAGGGACCATGGGAAACAAGATAAGACCCAGACTTTGCCCTAAAGGATTTAAAAATTAAGTAGGAAAGAAGTCATAGTAGCACTGTAATAAGAAGTTAAGAGGCAGTAAAGCCTGGAGGAGCATTTTCATAATAGAAATTGAGAAAAATTGCTTCCTGGGTGATCCAGGAAGGCAGGTCAAAGAAGTAGGTTTAAACTAGTCCTTAAAACTCAGTAATTCTTTAATCCAGGTAATTCTTGTTAATTTAGAAGAATGTAAATAGTAAGAGGAGGCATTTAGAGTGAAAAAGTGGAAGTCCTCCTTCACTCTCAAGGTGGGAGCCAGCACCAGGAGAGCAAAGACATGGAGGAAGGAAAAGTTCAGGGCAATTTGGGATAATGCAGCTTATTTCAGTTCCATTTGCCTGGAAGGATAAGGGGCCAGGACATGGGCTAAGGAACCTAGAATGCCAGGGAAGGAATCTGATATTAGTCAAGAGGCAGCAGAGAACCATCAAAAGTTAGGCTGGGAAGTGACATGACTCGTACGTGTGGCTAGAAAGATAATGGTGGATTGGAGGAGGAGGACCTGGAAGGGGATAGAGCAATTAGACTCACAGGAGCCAGGAGTGAGGTGAAAAGGGCTTCAGAGTAGCAGAGTGGAAAGGAAAGGTGGGATGGGAGGAAGTGGGATTCTTGTCTGCACCTCTGTGGGGAGGGGAGGTACCAGATCCAGGAAGTGGCTGATGTCACAGTTAATTCCTAGTGTGCAGGCTCGGGCACCTGGGGACTGACTTCTGCAGGTGGGGAGGCCTCCCCAATCTCTGCCTCCCCAGTGGTGGACAGATGCTTACTGAATATTTTGGCAATAACAGAGCCCACACAGGCTATGAGAGGCTCTCATTGGGAGGAACCCCCTGGTTTCATTGGAGACACGTTAGGTGTGAGGGGATGTTGAGGGGATGGTTGAAACTGGGTGATGCAAGAGAGGTAGAGAAGAAGGGGAAGGGATGCTTAGAGCAGGGACAGAAGTCATTGAAGGAGGATGGAAGGGAGCACTGGGTAAGGTAGGAGTAATGCTTAGGAACTCCCCTCCCCCTTTCTTTTCCCTCCAGCTTCCATAATGTTGCATGAAACATGAAAGAAAGGGGGAGGCCAGGTGCGGTGGCTCATACCTGTAATCCCAGCACTTTGGGAGGTCAAGGCGGGTGAATCACCCGAGGTCAGGAGTTTGAGACCAGCCTGGCCAACATGGTGAAACCCCGTCTCTACTAAAAATACAGAAATTAGCTGGGCATGGTGGCAGGTACCTGTAATCTCAGGTACTCAGGAGGCTGAGGCAGGAGAATCACTTGAATCCAGGAGGCGGTGCCTGTATCCCAGCTACTTGGGAGGCTGAGGCAGGAGAATTGCTTTAACCTGGGAGGCAGAGGTTACAGGGAGCTGAGATTGCGCCATTGCACTCCAGCCTGGGCAATAAGCATGAAACTCCATTCGAAAGGAAGAAAGAATCCAGCCTGGGCAACAAGAGTGAAAGAGAGAGAGAGAGAAAGAAAGAGAAGAAGGGAGGGAGGGAGGGAGGAAGGAAAGAAGGAAGGAGAAAGAAAGGGAGTGTCCTTGGTGCTAGATGCCACAGAGAGAGAGGGGACAAGAAGATCGAGGAGTCAAGAGGAGCTTTTGAGCCAGATGCTGTGGCTTGTGCCTGTAATCCCAGCTACTCAGGAGGCTGTGACAAAAGGATATTTTGAGGCCAGGAGTTCCAGACCAACCTGAGCAACATTACAAGACCCCAACTCTAACAAAATTTAAAAAATTAACCGGGCATGGTGGTATCTCAGGAGTTCAAGGCTACAGTGAGCTATGATTGTGCCACTGTACCCCAGCCTGGGTGATAGACAGAGTGAGACCCTGTCTCTAAGAAATAAATAAAAATAAAAAATAAGAGGAGCTTTTGGAATTCAGCTATTAGGAAGTTACTGGTGCCCACGGAGAGAAGTGTTCCAGACAAGTGGTGGTGGTAAAGGTAGAGAGAAGAGACATTAGCTTAGCGCTTCCCAAATAGAATAGCCAAGGTGCCAAGTTGCAGACTGGTCTCAGGTGTGGGCCAGTGCCTCCCCCTCAGCTGGAACCCCAGACCAGACTCCCACAGTTTCAAGCAGCCTCCTCCTTCTATCCTGGTGTACTTTCCACATCTCAGTACCACCACAGGGAACCCCGAAGACTCTAAACAACCCATTTCAAAACCCTGACTATGGAAAGAAGAGGGAAAGGAGGAGCTGCAAGTTTGGGAGAAAGTATATTAGTATATTTGGGATGCTGGAGTGGGAGCCTGTTTGTAGGAGCCATAGGGCAGGCTTGAAGATGAATGGGCAAGAAGATGAGAGTAAGAGGAGGTGAGACTGAGAGCTTCAAAAGCAGTCAGGCTTCTTCCTTCGTCCATGGAGGGTGCTGTATAGTAGGTGTCCTCCCAGTTTTAAAGACGAGCCCAAGACTTGAAGATGACGTTTTAGGGGAATGCAGAGGTGAGTTGGCAGAAATGGAGAGTGTGCATTGGAGGACCAGATGGCTTCTTGGTATCTCAGGAAAACCAAGGGCAAGTTGGCTAGAGTGGGGGCCCTGGAATTTTGTTGGCAGCAGGGAGACTGCAGGCCCTTCCTCTCTATCCTCTTATAAAGCCCAAAATGTTGGGAACCTTTTAGCTACATGTTAGATAATGAAATGTTCATGTATTGATTGAAAGGCATGGCATACCTGGGAATTTTTTCCTCCTTTTATTTTCCGGAGCTGGCTGATTTTGAAGAGGGATAGAGAATCAAAATACACTTTGTGCCCTGTGTGGTGGCTCATGCCCATAATCCCAACACTTTGGGTGGTCAAGGTGGGCAGATTGCTTGAGCTCACGAGTTTGAGACCAGCCTGGGCAATATGGCAAAACCCCATCACTACAAAATATACAAAAGCTTAGCTGGGCATGGTGGTGGGCACCAGCTTCTTGGGAGACTGAGGATCACTTGAGCTTGGGCATGGAGGTTGTAGTGAGCCATGATCACGCCACTGCACTCCAGCCTGAATGACAGAGTGAGACCCTGTTTCCAAAAACAAAAACAAAAAATGTGTGTGTGTTTGTGTTATGTGTGTATATGTACACACAACACAGACACAATTTGTGTGCAGCTAGGGGCAGATATTGAGATATCGAAGTGATAAGTAACTGGGGATAGGGAAGGACTGGGCACTTAAGAGCATATAGAAAACTGCCCCAGATTGTCTATTTTAATCTATTTTTGGAGGAGGTTTTTATATATCCCATGTTTTATATTATTTCTCCCAAACTGGATTAGATTTAGTGAACAATAAAACAAATGCAGTTTCCAAAACCTTGGTGTTCAGAAATGAAGGGAACCTTGAGGGCAATGAAGGGGACTTGCCCTTTTCCTCTATGCTGTATGTGCTGCCCAGGGAACAGCCCCAGGACACTCTACAGTTTCTTTCTGAGACTCACAAGGTGTTAGCAATGCTCTGAGTTCACTCTATTGATAGATACGTTTAAGGTTCTCAAATAAATTTCAAACTTCTAAATCTTTCCTTTTTATTGTGTGCATAATCTACAGATTAGGAAAATGATCATCTAATTGAGAAGTCTACTTCAAAGTTTGAAAATAAAATCATAAAAATGTTTTCCTAAACATAGCCTTTTTCAGAGTTTTTGTGGATATGGTCAAGGGTGATGACTCTAATTACCTGGGGTCCTCAGGACAGGAAATGAGCTCACACTCATGCTCTCAAACTGTGTCACAGCATTTTTGGAAATCTATTTTCATTTTTATTCAAGAGGAGGAACAAGGCCTCAAGTGTTCACCCTAATTGTAGAAAATAAACATAAAAATGCAATTCACAAAAGAACTACTATAAATGGCTGCAAATATGTGAAACTATGTTCAACTTCCCAGGGAGTCAAAAAATACTAATTAATATAAGAATCATCTTTGGCCCATCACATTACAGTTTTGTCTGAATAAGCCTCTTCAATGCTGGCAAATGTGTGGTAAAATGGCTGCTCTGGCTGCTCTTTTTGGCTGTTCTTAAAGGGCGTAAATAGCTCCACCCCATTTGGAAAGCACTTGGCAATGGCTGCTAAGACTTTAGTATTTTTCATAGCTTCTAACCTGCTAAGAAGTAGATACTTGTTCGCATTTTGCTGCTGTGCAAACAGACTTGTAGAGGTCAAGTATCTTGTACAAGGTTACATTGCTGGTAATTGATGGCGCCAAGATTTGAACGTGGTTGTGAGTCCGAAGTCTAGGTCTCCCATTCTGCCCATGTGACTTTACACACATGCCTGATGTAACTAGCTCCTCCTCCTCTCCAGAGAAGGGCACTGACCTTTGTTTCCCAGTTCAGAAATCCTGGTGTGAGTTATCAGCTGGGGTTGAGGGTGGATAGATTTGTTCCAACTTTACACATTGGACCTGAGAATGTACTTTCCTGTTGTAGAAGCGAGTGACAGTTGTGGTTGAAGTTGCTTCCCCAGTGCAGCGCCCCAGAGGAGTTAATGACCTTTAGTGGGCTACCCCAGGAACTTCATCCAAGGAAAAGGTACTTACCTGCTAACATTTGACCTGTTTGGAAATTGGGGATTATTTTTCCACATTGAAATTGGTGAGGGTTGGAAGAATACACAAACGAGTCTTTGGTGTGGAAGAACACCGGAGGAGTAAACTTACTATTCTCGCAATTTGGATTACAACATAGTTTGGTTAACAAACCCAGCTCTGGTGAACCAAGTGTGCAAATATTATTTCCTTATGGTTCATCTTATAAAATATTTTATAAATTGGTTGCTTTCTTTAAGCTCTTCGCAAATGAAAACTCAGTTCCAAAAATCTATAAAAGACTATTTCAGCGATAATTGACCATTAAGGAAATACATACTAGGCTGCGTGCGGTAGCTCTCGCCTGTAATCCCCACGCTTTGGGAGGCTGAGGCAGACAGATAGCCTGAGCTCAGGAGTTCGAGACCAGCTTGGGTAACGTGGCAAAACCCTGTCTCTATGAAAAAAAAAAAATAGCCAGAGTGGTACCATGTGCCTGTAATTCCAGCTACTCAGGAAGCTGAGGTGGGAGGATTGCTTGAGCCCAGGCTGTTGAGGCTGCAGTAAGCCAAGATCACACCACTATACTCCAGCCTGGGTGACAGAGTAAGATCCTGTCTAAAAAAGAAAATTTTTTTTTAAAAAGAAATACATACTAAACATTTACACAGTTATTTTGGGAATTGCAGAGGGGGTATTTGTCTTCTTTCCCATCCCCCTTTCCCTCTGTGTGTGTGTGTGTGTGTGTGTGTGTGTGTGTGTGTGTTTAAGATGGTTAGAAACCATGAAATTCCACCCGGCACAGTGGCTTCCTCCTGTAATCCCAGCACTTTGGGAGGCCGAGGTGGGAGGATCACTTGAGGTCATGATTTCAAGACCAGCTTGGCCAACATGGTGAAACCCCGTCTCTACTAAAAATACAAAAAATTAGCTGGGTGTGGTAGCACACACCTATAATCCCAGCTACTCAGGAGGCTGAGGCAGGAGAATCACTTGAACTCAGGAGGCAGAGGCTGCAGTGGGCCGAGACCATCCCACTGCACTCCAGCCTGGGTGAAAAAGCGAGACTTTGTCTCAAAAAAAAAAAAGAAATCATGACATTCCATACTTTTTCCTTTACTTCCCAAATGACTTTCCAATAATAACATGGTGGAAAGATTAACAGAGGGGGCTTATGATACGATTGATAGAAGGTGGGGAGGCTTTTGGGGTTCTACCTAAGCCATCCTAGAGACCTGGGTATTGCAAAGCACTAAATCTTAGATAAATATCTTAGACCTCATTAAAGTGAATGGGGCTATTATACGTAGGAATGTCTATAGAGAATGTGTGGAGAAAGCAGAAAGGTGTAAGTTTGAGAGATGGCAACTGTGATTAAGGAACAGATGGATCTCATTGATAATGCGGAAGAAAAACAAAAGAAGTAGGAATGAGTGGTGTGAAAAACAGATCAATTTACGCCGGGCGCGGTGGCTCAAGCCTGTAATCCCAGCACTTTGGGAGGCCGAGACGGGCGGATCACGAGGTCAGGAGATCGAGACCATCCTGGCTAACACGGTGAAACCCCATCTCTACTAAAAAATACAAAAAACTAGCCGGGCGAAGTGGCGGGCGCCTGTGGTCCCAGCTACTCGGGAGGCTGAGGCAGGAGAATGGCGGGAACCCGGGAGGCGGAGCTTGCAGTGAGCTGAGATCCGGCCACTGCACTCCAGCCTGGGCGACAGAGCCAGACTCAGTCTCAAAAAAAAAAAAAAAAAAAGAAAAACAGATCAATTTACAAGTCCAGATTTGTTGGCAGTAGTGCTTTCTGATGTTTGGGACTACACTTCCCTCCGTAAATTCCAAAAAAGGATATGTCAGGGTCATTAAACTGAGCTGGATTTGCAAGACATACCTTCTAGAGGTGGTTGGGTGTTAGACCCTGAGATTCTTATCAAGGACCCTGCAGGAGTGTCCTCTAGCCCTCTGAGCTCGGTGGAACCATCCCGCCCATCCAATAGGTGAGGAGCACAAGCTCAGGGCAGTTGTTGACCTGCCCAAGGGCAAACAATTAGGAGTGATGGAAACAGGACTAGGGTCCGTCTGCACTCCACAGTGGTAAGGCTTCATCTTCCACCACTCAGGGAAGTACACAGCCAGCAGTGCTCCAGAGATGATGTACCTCTTTTTGTTATGTTTTTATTTTATTTTATTTTTTGTTTATTAAAAAAAAAATAGAGACAGGGTCTCACTATGTTGCCCAGGTTGGTCTCAAATGCCTGTGCGCAAAGGATCCTTCCACCTCGACCTCCCAAAGTGCTGGGATTACAGGCTTGAGCCACCGAGCCCAGCCGAGATAATGCACCTTGAAATACTTCTTTATCTAAAACATAACACCTGACTCATAATAAGTGATTCAGTTGTTGATAGTTGACAACATGAATATTTAAACATCAATATTAAAAAACAGCCCCATAAGCACCATTAATGTTCCAGGACACTGTATCACGCTGTTCTAACTGTTCCTACGCTGAATTCTTGTGCATCTGATATTATCATCTCTATTTTATGTTTGAGGAAGCCAAGACTTTCACAGTAAACCAGGGGCCCAGGGTCACCTCCCCAGAAGGTGACAGAGCCAGCATTCCAGCTGTGGGGGGTTCTAGTTCCACCAGGCTGCAGTTTCCCTCCACTGAAAATTGAGCACCAAATTGACATGACAATGCATGAAAATGCCATCTGGGGCAAGATTCAAAGAAATGGTGTGTAGAAGTAAAAGATGAGTAACATCCCTTGGCATATATTCTTTTCAGTGGCCTTTCTTTCTTCCTTCTTTCCTTCCTTCCTTCCTTCCTTCCTTCCTTCCTTCCTTCCTTCCTTCCTTTCCTTCCTTTCCTTCCTTTCCTTTCTTTCCTTTCTTTTTTTGATGGAGTTTCTCTCTTGTTGCCCAGGCTGGAGTGCAGTGGCGCCATCTTGGCTCACTGCAACCTCCATCTCCTGAGTTCAAGCAATTCTCCTGCCTCAGTGTCCCGAGTAGCTGGGATTACAGGCACCTGCCACCACACCCAGCTAATTTTTTGTATTTTTAGTAGAGACAGGGTTTCACTGTGTTAGCCAGGATGGTCTTGATGTTCCAACCTCAGGTGATCTGCCTGCGTCGGCCTCCCAAAGTGCTGGGATTATAGGCGTGAGCCACTGTGCCCGGCTTCAGTGGCGTTTCCATCCGTTCCACTTAGGAGGCATTTTTAGTGCCTGACGTAGAATCAAAGCCTTAATAGCTGGTTGATTTACAGTCTCAGGGGTGGTGTTAATTGCTATCTTAATCTTTCTTTGCTTTTCTGCACTCTGCAGCTCCATTGATTCTGTTTTTCCCAATGTCCAAATTCCCTTGTGTTTTTCTTCTGATACTTTGAGGTGGTACACTTGGTTCCTTAAATATCATATGTGAGATGTTAACAGTTCTAGGTGGAGGTACACTGGCAATCAATCCATTCACCCAACTTCTCTGTATGTTTGAAAAAATTTGGAATTAAAAACCCAGGATAAATAAACTAAGTCCTATTTCTTCAGCCACATTCAAAGTCCCTGTGGTCTCACATCTGGAAACCCTGGGGTCTGCCTGGACGGTGTCCTCCACCTGAGGCCAAGGTTGCAGCAGGTCCTTATTCTATTGTCCATGATGAAGCTTTTAGTGGGGGATCCGGGTAGCAAAATACCCTCACCCTGTCCTCACTCTGTGGAATCTTCCCTATAACCCGAATTGGGGATTGCTTGTGTGTCCCCCTCCCACCTGTCACTCTTCCCCTGCCCCTCCTCACATGATGCTGTGGGAACCCAAACCCCAGCACCTCCTAGATGAGGGCAGTGGTAGAGCGCCAGCTGGAGACGGGGAGGGGAGGACAGACAGGGAGGGGACACCTGGCTCTTGGGGTCCAAGGGGATCCCAGAGAAGGTGAGGGAGAGGAGCCCCAGTCCCAGAGATTGGGGAGGACAGGATCTTGGGGGTCTCAGCTGGGACAGGGGCCCCAGCCAGGACCCTAGCATTAACGTGTAGCCCCTGTGCCGCTTGTGGATGAAGCTGCCCTTGCGGATCCACTCAGTGGCAGACGTGGTGGTGCCTGGGTGTTAAATCTGTACACCATATGTAATAATGGTGGGCATCTGTTTGGTGCCTTAGTTTGTTGCCTCGCTCATACTCCTGACCAGCCCCACATCCTCGTGCATGTGTGGGTGTAACTGTACATTGGATATACAGATGCGCCCGGACTTAGAATGGGCTTACGTCCAGATAAACCCATCATAAAGTCAAAAAATGTTAAGTTGGACCATCATAGGTTAGGGACTGTCTGTAGTTTTTACTTATTAGTTATGTTATTGACTTAAACTGTGTTCCGGGTGGGATGCATAGAGGAGAGGTACCATGGGAGGGTAAGAGTCTAGTAGGAGTATTAGAGTGCATGAGCTGAAAATACTTTGCTTTTTACTTTACAACATAAACTTTTTTGTGTTATAAAATCCTTGTTAGGGAGAGTGAGACACTGGTGCTGAAGCTTTGGAGTGGAAAATGGGTCATCTTCACAAGAGTGTTTGCAGTCGATGCAAAGGAGAGTTCATGCAGGAAGGGGCTGGGATGGGGAGAGTCTGTGGAGTCTGGGAGAGTCTGTGGAGTCTGGGACAGCCCTTTAACAAGCAGTTCCTTGGACCTTGCATGGAAAGAGAGGAGAGGAACTTGTCTGGAGAGAAAGAAGCCCAAGGCTCCATCCAACGGGGATGGAGAATATTCTATTAACAGGCCAGCCCTTGTCCCTCCAGGTGGCAGTGTGTCTAGGGGGGTCTGGAACTTGGTCTTGGCCGTGGTCTGCGGAGCACTGGGTCCCAGCCGGGTCAGGAGTTGGCTGTGTTGCTCTGCCCCAGGCCCCTCAGGGAGAATGGGGATAATGACAGTCATAATGATAAATGGGGGCGGACAGTGCTTTGAGAAGCACTGAATTAACACTTTGAATGGACTGCGTTTTAAAATCAGGATTTGTCTGAGGCTGAAATGAAATATCAGCATCAGAGAATCTCCAGGATGTAAAAAGAAATTAGAAATGTTACCAAAATAATGTACAGTATTATCACAACTGTATTAAGATGTTTAGTAGCCAGATATTTTAACCAACATCTTAACAAGTGGTTACAGTATTTAACAAGTTCTTACAGTATTTAAATTTTTTTTTTTTTTTTTTTGAGATGGAGTTTCGCTCTTTCGTCTGGGCTGGAGTGAAGTGGCACGATCTTGGCTCACTGCAACCTCTGCCCCCGCAGATTCAAGTGATTCTCCTGCCGCAGCCTCCCAAGTAGCTGGGATTATAGGCACCCACCACCACACCCAGCTAATTTTTGTATTTTTAGTGGAGATGGGGTTTCACCATGTTGGCCAGGCTGGTCTTGAACTCCTGACCTCAGGTGATCCACCTGCCTCGGCCTCCCAAAGTGCTAGGATCACAGGTGTGAGTCACTGCGCCCAGCCCTTAAAAATTTTTTTTTATAGGAAATGACTAAATGTAGTCAGGGGAGAAGCCAGAAATGCATAAACAAAAGTAATTAGTACATCAACATCAGTATTTAGTGCAGGTTTTGAATTTACATGGTTGTCAATTCCCTTTGCAAAAACTTAACATATAACTTTAACATAATCACCAGTTTGTGTGAGTTATTGATCAAATAGCTATCAACAAGGTGATACGCATATATATATATGTGTGTGTATATGCACACACTAACTTTATAAATAAGTTAAAATTTATATGTAGGATATATATAAGCAACATAATATATAAATATATATTATATTTTAACTTTTAATTTTAGAATAATTTCAGTCACAGAAAATATACAAAAATAGCACAAATAATTCCCTTGTACTTTCCCCTAGATTTGCCTTCTTTTTGTAACTTTTCTTTTTTTGAGAAGGAAGTCTGGCTGCAATGCCCAGGCTGGAGTCAGTGGTGCCATCTCAGCTCACTGCAGCCTCCACCTCCCAGGTTCAAGCAATTCTCCTACCTCAGCCTCCCAAGTAGCTGGGATTACAGGCACCAGCCATTACGCCCGGCTAATTTTTGTGTTTTTAATAGAGACAGGTTTCACTGTGTTGGCCAGGCTGGTCTCAAACTCCTGACCTCAAGTGTTCTACCTGCCTTGGCCTCCCAAAGTGCTGGGATTACAGGCGTGAGCCACTGCGCCTGGCTCTGTAACTTTTTTCGGAGTCATTTGCAAGTAAGATGCAGGCGTAATGTCCCTTTACTTAAGGGGGCATTATTTGCTATTGCATCTCTGATACATATAGAGCATATTTGTGAATCTAAATAAGAAGAAGGAACGGCCGGGCGCGATGGCTCAAGCCTGTAATCCCAGCACTTTGGGAGGCCGAGGCGGGTGGATCACGAGGTCAGGAGATCGAGACCATCCTGGCTAACATGGTGAAACCCCGTCTCTACTAAAAATACAAAAAACTAGCCGGGCGTGGTGGCGGGCGCCTGTAGTCCCAGCTACTCGGAGGCTGAGGCGGGAGAATGGCGTGAACCCGGGAGGTGGAGCTTGCAGTGAGCCGAGATCGCGCCACCACACTCCAGCCTGGGTGACAGAGCGAGACTCCGTCTCAAAAAAAAAAAAAAAAAAAAAAAAAGAAGAAGGAACAAGATAGTTCTACAAACAAGGACATTCGCCAAAGTGCAATTACTGAAATCAGGAAATTAACATAGAGACAGTGCAATTGTCTCATCTATGGAACTTACTCAGATTTTGCCAGTTGTCTTACTGATAGATGTCTTTTGTAGCAAAGGAAAACATTTTTATTTTTATTTACTTTTTTTTTTTTAAACATATTTACTTTTATTTATTTATATTTTTGGCTTTAGGATGAGTCCAAGATCATGTCTTATGCTTAATTGTCTCTTAGTCTCCTTTAGTCTAGAAGTTCTTTGGTCTCTGTCTCATGTTCTTGACTCTTTAAAGATTACAGGCCATTTATTTTGCAGAAAGACCTTGACTTTTCTTTTTCTTCCCCTGGTGTTTCTTCATGCGTAGCTTTAGGTTGTACATTTTGGGCATGAAAGGTATGGTGGTGTTCTTATTGTATCTTCTCAGGAACATTATCTATTTTTCCCATTACAGGTGACACTAATTTTGTTTTCTTGGTTAAAAATCATGTGTTCCAGGTTTCTCCAAGAAAGTTACTACTTTTCTTCTTTGTAATTAGTCAGTACTTTATGGGAGATACTTTGAGACTATGTAAATATCCCATTTCTCATTAAACCTTTACCCAGTGATTTTAGTGGCCATGGATGATTCTTGCCAGAAACAATTTCCACTGTGACAGTTGCCAAATTGATGATCAGTTTTTAAAAATTGACAGGGCAGGAGCAATAATTTTTTCAGTTGCTAGATTGTTTCTGTGACACTTAGAACATATTTGTGAATACTAAATAAGGTGAAGGTATAAGATATCTTGGGGTCTCTCCTTTTTAAAAAATAACAGGTTTTATTTTCTCTGAAGCTTTTATAGTCTTTATTATGTCTGGATCAAAGATGATTTATCAAGAAACTATACTGCAAGATTTTGGAGTTTTTTCCATATGAAATGTTGAGATAGCAAAGTTGACATTCTGCTCAGCATTTTTCATAGGATGTGAGTAACTTCCTAATTAGGTTTTTATCTTGATGACTCCTGTGGAGGTTTTCACAGTCTAGATTTTGCTAAATGCAACCTCATGATATCTTTTAATATGTTTCTGTGTCCCCTGAAGTTCTTGAAAATTGTTAGATTTAGATTTTTGGTCAAGATTCAGAGTGTTTCTCTCTTGCTCTCCCCCATTCCTTCTCTCCTTTTTAACTTATTTTTGCAAGATTGCTTCATATAATAGATGTTGTTTTCCATCAGAGACACTGATTGTCTGTCTGTGATGTCAGCAGCTACTGATTATCAGCACACACATCCTTTACCTCATTCGCAGTTTCAAAATGATGATAGTCTATTTGTATCATTCCCTTGTCTATCAGTTATAATATTTTTTAAAAGAGAAACTACCCCTCACCAACTCTTTAGTTACCTCAGATCAGAGGTCAGCAAACTAAAGTCTACAGGCTAAGACCAGTTTGCCACTTTGTTTTATAAATAAAGTTTTATTAGAACACAGCTATAGTCATGCATTTGCATATTGTTTAGGGCAGCTTTGGGGTACTACAAGGTGCCCAATTAATTAGCTGTGATTGAAGCCATATGTGGCTCACAGAGCTGGAAAGATTTTCTATCAGGCCCTTTGCAGTAAAAATTTGCTGACCCTTGTTTTAGATCATATGGGGGAGGCGATTTAAATGCCTTATTCTTTCCCTTTATATACCAGTTTCCTCCTGGTTTCGTGGCACCCTGTAAAGGTGACCAATGGAGCTTAAGGATAAAATATTATTATGAAATAGATTTAAACCTGCTTAATGTCTTTCAATCCATTTGCAATTATTATCCTATTGATACCCAAACTGTCCCACCTTTAGTCTGCTGGAGCCTCTTCAGGCTGGCTCCTGAGTCCTTGTGACACAATCCTGATGGTCTTGGATGCTTCTCTGCTTACTGGTCTGGTAGGATAGTCCAGGCATACCTTGTACATTTGTTGTCCCAGACCAGGAGATGGCCATTTCTAGAAGGAGCTCTGTCTTCTTTTAATGAAAAATGTTACTTACAGACGACTGTCTGAACCCTAGGGTTGCATATATAGCTACTAAAGGTTATTGTGTTTAATGTCATGAGTGCACTAAGCAGTTCTGTAGAGACTAGAGGTAGAATATAATATGCCTATTGGAATTTTAAAACAATAAGCATTTATTTGCTCTAAAAGGATATACCGTTCTCTCTCCCTCTCTTTTTTTTTTTTTTTTTTTGAGACAGAGTTTCGCTCTGTCGCTGAGGCTGGAGTGCAGTGGCACGATCTTGGCTCACTGCAACCTCTGCCTCCCAAGTTCAAGCAATTCTCCTGCCTCAGCCTCCCAAGTAGCTGGGATTACAGGCGCACACACCTCACCCGGCTAGTTTTAGTAGAGATGGGGTTTCACCATGTTGTTCAGGCTAGAGTTTAAGACTCTAGACGTCAGGTGAACTGCCCACCTCGGCCTCCCAAAATGCTGGGATTACAGGTGTGAGCCACCACGCCTAGCCTATTCTCTTTTTTTAAATGTACTCTTAATATTGGTGATTCTGGGCCGGGCGCGGTGGCTCAAGCCTGTAATCCCAGCACTTTGGGAGGCCGAGACGGGCGGATCACGAGGTCAGGAGATCGAGACCATCCTGGCTAACATGGTGAAACCCCGTCTCTACTAAAAATACAAAAAACTAGCCGGGCGTGGTGGCGGGCGCCTGTAGTCCCAGCTACTCGGAGGCTGAGGCGGGAGAATGGCGTGAACCTGGGAGGCGGAGCTTGCAGTGAGCCGAGATCGCGCCACTGCACTCCAGCCTGGGTGACACAGCGCGAGACTCCGTCTCAAAAAAAAAAAAAAAAAAAAAAAAAATTGGTGATTCTGTTCATCAGTCCCACTACTTAATAATTGTATAATTTTACATGATAATTGCTTTCTACATAAAATTAATATTTTTCATGCTTATATTTTACTCTTTCAACAAAAAATAAGCAAACATATTTCTACCAACTTACACATTTCAACAAGTAAGGGTCACAAGGAGATTTTCACTCAAGTTGCACGTGGAATGTTTACCAATTTTTGAAAGGGCATGCTCAGATAATGACAGCAGGTTCGAACAACATGCTTCATTTCCTTAGTTCTCACATTGCTACACGGATGAGATATGTTGGTCATCTATGTGATCACATCATCATCGATCAGGCAGAAGTTCAGGCCTTCTGAAGATTCATGCTAAACCTGGATAACAGATTTCCATTGACTAGTGTAGGCTGAAGCCATATTTTGATGTATTTCCAGGATCTACCTCATAGTTGCAAAGATTAAATAAGGTTCCATATAAGCATGTAGAACAGTGCCTGGCACACACAGCAAGGGCTTTGTTAAGATAAACTCATTATCTGTTTTAGCGGTCCTAGCTTTCAGGATCTTGCTAGCCTCTATAATTTTTTTTTTTTTTTTTTTTTGGAGACGGAGTCTTACTCTGTCACCCAGGCTGGCGTGCAGTGGCGCGATCTGGGCTCACGCAAGCTCCGCCTCCCAAGTTCACGCCATTCTCCTGCCTTAGCCTCCCAAGCAGCTGGGACTATAGGCGCCTGCCACCACGCCTGGCTAATTTTTTGTATTTTTAGTAGAGACGGGGTTTCACCATGTTAGCCAGATGGTCTCCATCTCCTGACCTCGTGATCCGCCCACCTCGGCCTCCCATAGTGCTGGGATTACAGGCATGAGCCTCCGTGCCCAGCTAGCCTCTATAAAATTTAATCTCTACACTGCACTATTCCTAGGATATTTACTTATGTTTAATTTTGGATTGCTAGTTTTCTAGAATTCATATTCTTAAAGATCCTGGCTGTCCTATTTCTCTTTTGATGATCGTTGTCCCTAACACCATTCTTTGCACACAAAGTCTGCCTTCTTTCTGCGTATGTGTGAATATCTGTTATGTTTATTTACATTTCCCTCTTTTTTATGCACAGTATGTAATAAACAGCAAAAAACTGTCTTTCTCTTAGACATTTTAGGTTAACAAGAGACATCATTGTTCACTTTGGGTATTTTTCCGTGTGTAATTTTTGATAAGTTGATTGCTAGTGGTTGTTCATTTTTATTTTGCTTTTTATGGAAGTTTTCTCAATTCATCCCAGAATTGAGGCTGTACATCCTTTTAAAAATAAATAAAGCTGAGATCTGTGCTAGAGTTAGAACATTGAATCTGGCTCGCTGGTTTGTGTCTGGACTTCCCTTCATCTATGTTACTGGGAGTATGTGAGCAGTTGTAGAGGCCATATCGTTTTATAGGCCTGTGCCAAGGAAAATACTTGAGAATTACATTAGCAACTCCAAGGTATTTTGGCTGCTCTGAGAGGACACATGATAGTTTTCCAGTTATATGAACAAGAGCTTTTGTTTTAAAGTTTCTTATAGGCTGTGAGAACAATAGTGCCTCTTTCAGTACTTCCCAGAGTAACATCCTTGGGATGTTAATAGGTAGAACATGCTGGGCTTCATTTCTGCAGGACTTCTCAGGCCTTTAACATGCCAGTGAATCTCATAGAAGGGACTGTATGGTGCAGGATTCCTTGGGTTTATTTGACCAAGGCTTTCCTTGTGTTTGGAATACTACCCCTCCGCCTACTCCCCGTCACGCCATGCGTAAGTCTCACCTCATACTTCCCTGCCTGCCAGCCTTAGATGTGGTTCCCTGCTGTAAGTTCTCGGCTCTCTGTACTTGAGCACATTTCACTGTTGGTAAATATGTGGCCTAATAATGATCTGATCCTCTGGATCCTAAACTCACTGAAGAAGGCAGGCAGTGGGTCTGTTTTGTTCCTTCCCTCCTGCGTTCTCAGCACCAGACATAAAGAAGACCATCAAACAAGTGTTTGCCGCCCAGATGAGTGAAGCACCCATAGAACTTTTTTTTTTTTTTTTTGAGACAGAGTTTTGCTCTGTCACTTAGACCAGAGTGCAGTAGCACAATTTCAGCTCACTGCAACCTCCGCCTCCTGGGTTCAAGTGACTCTCCTGCCTCAGCCTCCTGAGTAGCTGGGACTACAGGCATGTGCCATGACACCAGCTAATTTTTGTACTTTTAATAGAGATGGAGTTTTACCATGTTGGCCAGGCTAGTCTCAAACTCCTGACCTTGTGAGCCTCCCGCCTTGGCCTCCCAAAGTACTGGGATTACAGGCATGAGGCACCACACCCAGCAGAACATTTGTTCTCCAAGTAGCATCTCATGGTGAGAGGTGAAGCCAGCTGGACTTCCTGGGTCAAATGGGGACTTGGAGAACTTTTCTGTCTTACAAGAGGTTTGTAAAATGCACCAATCAGTGCTCTGTAAAAAGGCACCAATCGGTGCTCTGTAGCTAGTTAGAGGTATGTAAAATGGACCAATCAGCACTCTGTAAAATGGACCAATCAGTACTCTGTAAAATGGACCAATCAGCAGGACATGGGTGGGACAAATAAGGGAATAAAAGTTGGCCAGCCCAGGCAGCAGCGTCAACCTTCTGGGGTCCCCTTGTGGAAGCTTTGTTCTTTCGCTCTTTGCAATAAATCTTGTTGCTGCTCACTCTTTGGGTCCGTGCCACCTTTAAGAGATGTAACACTCACTGCGAAGGTCCACAGCTTCATTCTTGAAGTCAGCGGAGACCACGAACCCACCGGAAGGAACTAACTCTGGACACAATGGGACTTGTGTTCCACAGAACCCACTTTGAGAACCATAGATTGGTCTATGAAACTGCTCTAGTCTTGGTACTTCATTTTCAAGTACAAATAGCTAGAATACTGTAGATCTTCATAATTCTAGTTAATTTACTTCGTGTTTTCAGCTAACAGGGAAATGTTAACTAATTTAAAGATGAGGCTCAGCACTTGAAATAGTTTGTCTTAGTGGCGCACGGAGAATCAGCCAGGATTAGAATGTTAATTTCCTGATACCTGTCCTAGGGCCAGTTACCCACCAGGCCCTTCTGCACCCCAGTCTAACGTTGTTAGTTACATAAATAGGAACCAGTGTTTCAGACTGTTGTGGGAGGGGGGAGATCAGATGCCCCTTTGTACACTAATTAACGCAGGCAGAACAAAAGGCCCAGCTTGGTTTTCAAGTTCAAGTCTGGCTCATATGTGGTCCTCAGTGAAGATTATGATCTTGAATAAATTAAAAACAAATGTTAAAGAAGTCATAATGAGGTAAAAAAAAAAAAAAAAAAAAAAAGGAGTTCAGGATTCTGGTCTTTAAAGACTTGGTAAACAGACTTCTCTTTAAGCTGATATTCACCTCCCCTCCTCCACATTACCAGCCCCTCTTTGGAACTCCTGTGTTCCGTCTTCGTGATTATTGTTCATTTTTACTTCAGTGAGCCAAGTGGGTAGGTATGTATGTCTATGGTCTCATGTCGGTGAGCACAAGCCTCATTCACCAAGCTCTGCTGAACTAGGAAAATAGTACATTGAGAAGTCTGGTCAAATCCACTAAGTCAAAGGGATTTGCACATCTGGCAAAATGCCCTCTTCCTCAGGAATGACCACCGCAGCCTGCTGCCCCAGCCCAGCTTCAGCTTCCTTTTCCTCCAGGGTGCTCAAGGCGAGTGTTCGGGGAGGGAGCGCACAGAATCCCCCTGTGTTCTTCTCCCCCAGGCCGAGTTCCCAGTACATTCTTGACCAGGGCAGACCAGATGTGGGGAGCTCTGGGGCCCAGTGCGTTTATGCATTAAATGGGACTCTGTATGTATATGCCAAATTAGGTCTGCAGGCAGTCTTTACGAGCACAGTAACCATTTTACAGATGTAAAGAAGCTCAAAAGTCCTGTGTATGTTTGTAGTCTCATTCCCTGTAAAGTTTCCATGAGCACATTTCAAGGCCTCTGTACACAGAAATTGAGTTTCTCTGCTCTCACCAGCTTACCTCTTCACTGTATCAAAGTTCGCATCGTATTATTCTGTGTGTGTATGTGTGTATGCGCATGCATGCACATGTGTGCATGACGAGTAAGTTCTCAACTTGGGGCGGCATTGCCATCCAGGAGACATTTGGCAATGCCTGGAGATATTTTGGTTAGAAATATTTTGGTTAGACTCGGGTGGGGCTGGGGGCACATTCTGCTAGTATCTAGAGGGTCGAGGTCAGGGATGTTGCTAACCATCTTACAATGCATAGGATGATTCCTCACAACCAAGAATTGTCTGGCCCCAAATGTCCATAGCCAAGGCTGGGAATCCCCGGGGTACATAGACACATACATAAAAATATATTCAGTATATATTTATTTACTGGAAGAGGCCTTAGAGATACCATTTGAATTTTAGTTATAGTTGAGGAAACTGAGGTGAACAGTTTCAGAGAGGTGAACAGAGTTCCTAATATCACAAAGCTCTGGAGAAGCATAGCAGGCCCGGAACCTGGGCTTCTGGCTTCTCTGAACAGTACTTTTTGCAGGGATAATAGTTCTTTCTGAACTACTGCTAGATTAAGAACCCTCATTCTTTGGATGTTCTCTGTGTCCCAGAGGAATATTGCATACATTACTTTGTTTAGTCCTCAGAATGACCCTGCAAGTAGGAACTGGTTATTCTTCCTTTAGTCAAGAGGAAATCAAGACCCAGAGAGGTCAAGATCCTTGCCTGAGGCCATTCAGCAGCCTGGGGCAGGCACTGGCTTGGAAATCAGATTTACCCAGTCCCTACCATGTGGCACTGCCTCCCCCAGGGCCATGCTGACAGCTTCTGTAAGCCTGAGGGACAAGGCAGTGAAGATGCGGAACTGGGGACCCACGGGGTTCCTTCCAGTAGTTGCATTCGGAAGCTCCAGTTGGGAAATGGTTAATAATGCCTGATCCTTGTCCCTAAGAGGCCCTGAGCTATTGAACCCATAGGGTTTTCGGGTCTGCAGCCCTCGCTTAGGAGGCCTCTGGGTGAAGAGCAGGAATGATGGTGGCCAGTCTACCTGCAAGGACCAGGGGAACTGGGTAGGGGTGTGACGGAGGGGCCCTGACTGGCTCTCCTGCCTTCCCCTTCCCTCCTCTCCCTCCTTCCCTCCTTAAGGAAGGTCTCGGGTTAGTGGGAGGTGAGGGGCAATTAGTGGTAATTGTTCATCATTTGTGCAGATGGGGCATGGCTTTTAGAGGTGCCTTCTGGGATGGAGAGAGCCTGGGAACTCAGAATGCTACACAGTGGACAGAGGAAAGCAGGCATTTCCAGGGAAGGAGGAAGGTGTGGGGTTGCTCCTGGGAAGGTCAGCTTTACCTATTCCCAGCCATAGTAGTGTAAGGTGCTGGCTGAGTGGGCAGAAGGTGGGGCAGGGGCTAGGAGAGCTGACGGCAAGTGTGGTGCATGGCCCTCAACGTCCACCCCAGTCAAGTCCAGGACTCCTGCTCTGGCTTCTGCAGCCAAACCCGAACAACAGACTGGTAAATGACTTCGTTTAGCTTCCTGTGCCCACCAGCATGGCACTTTAGAACACAGGAGACCCAGTCCCCTCTGGGAGTCCCCTCTCTCCCCTCTCCTTTTGGGTCTGGTGTCCGGGAGACCACGCACATGACTCCTTGTGAAGCTGAAGCCAGTCCAGAACTCCGAGGCCCAAATCCCCGCGGGCTGTTTTAGTGCTTATTCAATGTATTTTGTCTTGGGGTGATATGAGCCTGTTTAAAAATAATGTCTGCCCAAACTCTTGCCTGAGAGAGGTTTGGGGGCAGAAAGAAAGCTCACTTTTGAGTCCTAAGAAAAATCATCGTGTCTCGATTGCCAAAATCACTATAGCTCAGGCCAGCTTACTTTTGGGGGTGTGATAAAGTTTTTATCTCTTTTGGAAAAAAACTCCTGGGATTTTCTATCATGGATATATCTTTCATCTACATGTCCAGCTTTAAGAAAATGTGATTATGCCTCTCTGTAAGTGGATAATTGAGCAGAACAGCATGCTTATTTCTCTCTGTCAGGCCTCGGGTGAAGCCCGGCCCTTTGGAGGTGGTCCAGGCCCTGTGGCCACAGCTCACCTACTGAAGGGCCTCTTGGTACCGCCACAAGCTGAGACCCAGCCACACTTTCTGTTTGTCCTCAGAAGGTTTGCTCCACCCTAACATAGATCTCTGCTACTGAAAAATGTGTCTTTAAATCTACCTGTATTTCCATCTCTGGTTACAAATTGTCTTGACCCCAGGCAAGCTGCTGTCTCAGAGTTGGCTGCAAGGATGTTGAAGCATAATACAGCTTTGCGGTAGAGGAGGGCTTCGCAGCACCCTGGATGGTGGGGTTCAGCCTTGAATCAATAAATAGCAGCAGGCTCCGGCTTCAGGAAAAGGGGAGTCCTGGACCGAGAGAGATTGGCGTTTGAGACAGGAAACACTTCCTGGTGTTCTTGCAGTGTCTGCGACTTCTTCCCAGCCTTTTAGGCCTTTCCTAGGGTTTACAGGCCGCCCCCTCGAGCCTGTGTTCTCCTCCTGATGGTGCCCGTGCTCTCTGGGCTCCCTGGGCAGACCATTCACCTCGGGAACCTGGTCTCCTGCTTAGCCTGCAGCTTCTGTAGGTTTAGCTGTCTGTTGGTTGCTCTGGGCTACTCAGGGACCAGTTGTGCAGGCACTGTCCTCTTTTGGCCTTTCTCCCGGCCTTACCAAGTTGTGGTGGTTGTCTGCATGCCCAGTGAAACCTTCTGCAGAAAGGACCAGAAAGGGCACACATTGGCTGCCTGCACTTGGGAAAATCTGAGGGAATGTGAAAGGAAACAGGTTGGCAGTTCCTGGTGCCTTCCAGACCGGTGCCTGCCCTCTCCTCTGCTTGTGGTACAGGCCCTTTGACCTATTGGAGATGGTAGAAGCCCCAAAGAAATTCAAGATCACTTTCAGGCTTCCTTGACCCAAGGCCTGTGGGAAGGCTTGCACCCTGGGATGCTTGGGGTAAAGTGTAACATCTGGCCTTCTCTGAGTCCCTCTCACTGCAGACCTGGCCTGACATCCTGCTGGCCTTGCTGGTTTCCTTCTGCCCCTCACAAAGTCCCTCCTTGCTGGCTTTCTCCTGTGCCAAGGGGGCCCAGCTTCCTCCCTAAGATTCTCTGTTGCTTCCCCCTTTGCCTGGCTCCCTCCTCTCCCCAGGATCCCTGACGGATGGCCACTGGCTCTGTAGGTTTCATAGGCACCCGGGACACTGTCACATGGTGGGGGAGTTTGCGCCACGTCCCATCTCCAGCCAGTGCTTTTCTCCCTCTACCTAAAGGCTGTTTTCCTTTAAAAAATTTTAAATTAGCATACAGAAACATTGAGTCTTTGGGTATACAGTTTACCAGTTTTTAACACATGTACAGATTCATGTAACCACCACTATACTTCCAAATTCCTAAAATCTCCTGTGCCACTCCTTTGTAGTCATGCCCCCTTCCCCCGGCAGCCACTGCTCTGTTCTCCAACATTCCAACAAAGATTTTTTGGCCACATTGTGTGTATCTTCTGAGAAATGTTGTTGGTACCTTCGGACGTAGAATAAAAGACATGCAAATCACCTCCACTCTCCTGAAGCCTCCCATCTTCCTTGGGATCACAGGCATGTGTCACCACGCCCAGCTAATTTTTGTATTTTTGGTAGAGATGGGGTTTCACCCTATTGGCCAGGTTGGTCTTGAACTCCTGACCTCAGGTGATCAGCCCACCTCAGCCTCCCAAAGTGCTGGCATTGCAGGTGTGAGCCACTGCTCCTGGCCTTATTTTTTGAAGTCTTGGTACACCTTTTTAAAAAAAGAAGCAGCAGGCTGGGTGCAGTGGCTCACACCTGTAATCCTAGCACTTTCGGAAGCCGAGGTGGGAGTCTCCTTGCTTGAGCCCAGGAGTTCCAGACCAGTCTGAGCAACGTGATGAAACCCCATCTCTACAGAAAGTACAAAAATTAGCCGGGTATGGTGGCAAGCCCTTGTAGTCCCAACTACTCAGAGGCTGAGGTGGGAGGATCACTTTGACTTAGGTAAGCAGGCGTTGCAGTGAGCCTAGATGTGCCCCTGCACTCCAGCCTGGAGGACAGAGCAGGACTCTGTCTCAAAAGGAAAAAAAAAGCAGCAGCTTAGTTTTGTTCCAGAAGATTATTTGCAAACGTCAGTAAGAATCCACGCATCACTCTTGTTTAATCGGTGTAAAACAAGGGTGGCTGTCGGGGTCTGTCCGCGTGGAGGAATGAGGACCACTGTCCATTGGCCCACAGATACATGCATGCCCTTAGTGGGTCGGCTTCCGGGAATACACCAGCGTCCGTAGAGCTAAGGATTTACCATATGCCTTGTCCTCAGAAAAATCCACTTCCCCTGCCCGTGTCGCCCTGATTACTGTAACAGCTTCAACGCATGAACCAGATTGTTCTCATTTAATGAAGTGTTAACTCTGGGGTCTCCAGGATAACTTGCAGTTGCCCAATTTCCTGGTGAATTTTCAGGTTCTCTAGTGGTTTGGAGACATGAATGAACTCAGGATATTTTTTAAGGTAAATAAAGTCTGTGAAGTGTGATTTACTTTCTTGGTTTTTGGCGCCAGAACTTGAAGTGATGGGCCCTAGCTCGAGGGGCACGGAAGTCAGTGTGAAGGCTGCAGTTATCTTTGCAGGAGGAAGAAGCTGGGCTCTGAGCTGTGAGCAAGGGAGGTGCTTCGGGGCCAGTGGGGCTGCTTCACTGAGCTGGGAGCTCTCCTGCCCGCCCGGGGCTTGCTTCCCCTGCCTCCTGGGGTGGGGATGGCTGGCCTCAGAGGAAGGGAAAGATTGCTGTTGGCAGAGGATGAACTCACTTCTGCGGTGTTGGTCTCTGGTCTGGGGAGCCAGGTTAACACGTGCAGCTCAAGGAGCACAGAAGTCCCTGTATCTGTCTTTGTGCAGATTTGGTCCAGGGTAAAAGGATGAGAGTGCCTTTCCACACTGTGGCCTGCGGGTTTGTGGTGATTAACTTGTGGTGGGGCCTGCACTCTAGGGTCGTCCACTTGGTCAGGTTGGTGCCAGGATGCTGGCCTGAGAGCAGGAGCCAGGGCTGGAAGCAGGCCTGGGCGTGGCTGGGTCTTTCGAGGGAGAGCTCAGAGGCCTGTGATCAAACAGAGCTGGAGGGGGAGCCAGGGGAACAGTCCCACATGGGAAACAGAGGCTAAGGGTCTAGCGAGGCAGGCCCAGCAATGCAAGCCAGGTGTTGGGCCACAGGCCTGGTGGTCCGCCCTCAAAAAAGAGGCTTGGAGAGCAGCCCCCTGAAGTTCCCCCAAAAGTTGAGATTAAAAAAAAAAAAATCAGAATGCACATGCCTAGCTGGGCGTGGTGATGCGCGCCTATAGTCCCAGCTACTCTGCAGGCTGAGGCAGGAGGGTTCCTCGAGCCCAGGAGTTTGAGGCCGCAGTGAGCTATGATTATGCCACCGCACCCCACCCTGAGCAACAGAGGGAGACCCTCTCTCAAAAAAAATAAAAAATAAATAAAAAAAAGAAAGTCTGCATGCCTGACTTCTGTGCCCAGAATCTCTGGACATGGGGCCCTGGAACATACATTTATTCAAAGCTCCCTTTTAAAAGTTGGTACACAGGAGGGTGGCCGCAGTGGGGTCCCAGGCTGCTCTGTGGATCCAGGCAGAAGGCAGCCCCTGCTGGAAGGTCAGGCACTACTTTACCCAAGCCAGGCCACCCCTTATTAAACACCAGCTTCACTCGAACAATGGTTCTTAAATTTTCTTGGTCTCTGAAGACGTATTTTCTCTATTTTTAGCCAAATGGAATGATTTTAGTCCATCATGGGTGAAACCTTCTGATATTCTTTAGTCCCCATGGAAGACTTTCTTGTTTCTCCTTTAAGACCATCTCTGGGGTCACGTTTGGTTGCCTTGGGGGTGTTTGAGTCTCTGCCACAGGGACACTGATACATAAGGACCTGAGTTGCGGTATGCCCCGTTTTGTGTAGCAGCTGTCAGTTTATTTCTGGAATGAGACTGAGCTTCTGGAAGTCTGGGCATTTGGTTCTGGTTCACCTTTGAGCTCCTGGCATGGAGGAGCTTTGTAACACAAGCTTCCTGAATTGATGTTTTAGTGAAAGGGAGAAAAGTCCTCTTCAGCTCCCTTTTCCCCACCATTCCCTGCTGTTCATCAGAATTACTCATCCACATGTAGCCAGTAAAGGGCGCCGTAGACTGAACCTGTAGGAAACCAGACTCCAGGCAGCCCCAGAGCACGCTCCCCAGAACCACTAAAATAAACACAAAATGCACTCTCGCCGGATTCTGAGAAGGAAAGGCCCTCCAAGGTCGTAGGGTCCAGTGGCTCTCAACCCTGGCTGCACATTTGAATCATCTGGGGAGCTTTTTAGAAATGGTCATGCCCAGCCTCCACCCACAAAGATTTTGATTCAACTGGTCTGGGGTGGGGCTCAGGCTTTGCTGGAATTTTCTGAAAGCTCCCCAGGGGCTTCTAATATGCAGCCAAGTTTGTAAACCACTGCTCTAGTTGAAAGCTCCTCACTGAATATCTGAATGAAAGGATTAAATAGATCCCTGCCTGGTGAGGTATTGGCCCCCTCCCCCATAAGACCATGGGCTGGTGGTAGAATTGCCAGCAGTTCATTCCTGGATTCCCTATGCCCCTCCATCACCCAGTCCCATCATCCGACAGACCTACCTCGGACCATCCCTCCTGCCCGACCAGAAGCAGACTCCGAACAGAATCTAATTTCACATCCATCAGTGGGCAAACATAAAGGATGTGATGAGCTCCAAAGTAAGATCTTCTTGTTTCAGGCCATACGTTTGATTTTGAATATTGTATTTTTGTGTTAATTTGTTAGGGCTGCCATAACAAAGTACCCCACGCTAGGTGGCTTAAACAACAGAAAGAGTCATTGTCTCACAGTTCTGGAGGCTGGAAGTCCAAGATCAGGGTGTCAGCAGGATTGGTTCCCTCTGAGGCTGTGCGGGAGGGATCTGCTCCAGGCCTCTCTCCTTGGCTTGTAGGGAGCTGCCTTCTCCCTGTGTATTCATACAGTCTTCCCTCTGTGGGTGTCTGTCTCTGTTCCTGCTGTTTATAAGGACAGCAGTCCTATTGGATTAGGGCTTACTCTAATGACCTCATTTAACTTGATTATCTCCTTCTGTGGATACAGGGTCTCCACATAGAATAGGTACATAGTACACCCTGTCTCCACATAAGGGCACCATCTGAGGTGTCCTAGGGGTTAGGACTCCAACATAACTTTTTTTGCTGGGGGTCTGTGAGGGGGATTCAATTCAACCCATAACAAATATCTTCCAAGCTGGCCACTTTGACTGCAGCCTTTAACGGGTAGCTGCATATTTTTTTTCCCTTACACCCACTCTCACCCTCGAGTTGCTCAAAACACAGAGCCCAGGGCTGGTTGCCTATCAGCGTTCAGTGTGAACCTGCCCACTGGCTGGCGTCTGCTCCCTGGCTTCTGGGTACACTCGGAGGATGATTGTTTGCATTCGGGCTCCTCCGGAGATGAATATAATTCAGAATCCCTAATTTCCTCATAGTGGCAACAGTGGCTGAAGGGAGAGGTGAACTGTGAGGGGTGGGCCCCCCTTGCCTAAGATGAAGGCTGGGATCAGGGGCTGGTGTTAAACATCAGCTGGAGCGGATTGTGAAAATCCTTTGGACAAGAGGGATTTGTTTTAAAGAGAGGCTACTTTGGAATGGACATGGATTCTCGCTAGTGAACAGGTGAGGGAGTGGCAGGGATGTGGAGAGGAGGCAGCTTTCCGTTCCCGTGGCTATTCTGTGTCAACCACTGGGGTCCGAGGCTCTCAGCCAGAGTCCACCCACAGACAGAATTCAGGGAAGCTCCAAAAACCTGAATGGAAAGAAATTACATTTTATTTTTACTAACTGAAAATTTGCATTTTCTTCAATTATGAATGTAGGCTATAAATCACAGGGACATTAACAGTACCCATGACTCACCAATAGCAATTGCTATTTTAAAAATGTTTGTGGGTACATAGTACAGCTATGTATTTATGGGTACATGAAAGCAAAGTTAATTTTTTACAGCATGGTAGTCGTCGTAGATGTCTTGATATACTGTTATCCTTAGCAATTCTTTTTTTTTTTTTTTTTTTTTTTTTT